>NC_091414.1:8215049-8473284 GCF_032191515.1 Phaenicophaeus curvirostris
CAGTTCAAGTCTAAACCTTTGTTTGCTTCAGGAGCAGCGGCAGTGGCACCTGTAACCTGATTTGTCTTCTTAGGCTTCCTCAGGGTCCCCACTCCAGGTCTGAATTGGTGCTGATGGCAGCCTTTGCCCAGAGCAGGGCACTGCAGCAGCGCTGCTCTCTGTCCATGTGTTGTGTCTGAAAACTGTGCCAGCAGCTTCATCTTCTGCATCTGTGTTAAGCAGGGCAAGTGTTGGATTTGCATCAGGGAGGCTGTGTCGGGTGTCAGCTGGGCCAGGGCAAGTTTCTTGCAGAGGAGCCGAGGGGAACAGCAGCAGACCCTGACAAGGGATCCCCTAGCAGCTTCACAGAGGCTTGGGGTAAAACTTCTACTCATTTGGGGGATTTTGATGATCGTGTTTCTTCTGAGTGGCAGGGCTGTTCTGTTCAGTGGGTGGATATCAATGTCAATGATTTATAAAGTGGATCTACAAGAGAACAGTTAAAAGTGGACTTGTGCTTGAATATTTAATTGTATCAGAGTAATTAGTCCTAGATGTCTGTGAAGGTTATTGAGTTAACAGGCTGTTAGTGAAGATTAATGAAAAATTAAAATTTAGACATAAATTTAAATCTGAATCATCATTTTTAATTAAGGTCACATTTTCTTTCGTTGTGCTGCCAGTCTGAGAGTCTTGCATGGTGGCTGCTGGGTCTGGTGAGGATGAGTTCGTCATGCAGAGAGTGGAAGGAAGTGTGGGGCAAGGTATGCCGAGAGGGCAGGGCACTTTTCCCAAAATGTAGCTAAAAGTTGGCAGTTTGTTTAAGCTGTTCTCAAAAGCTTTTCCCTACCAGAGTGTGAAGAACTGCTAGAGGAGCATCCCAAGCCTTGTATCCCCATCATCAGTGCTGCTTTATATTTGTACAGTCCTTGGCATCCCTTGGCCTTGACCTTCCCAGACATCGCGTGGCATGGATCAGGAGTTCACAAGGACTGTCCTGTTAAAGCAGGGTGACAGGGGCACTCGTTCTGTACCGGCTGGCCTTGGGGCAGAGCATGGAGCAAGCAAGGCTCATGTACTGGTATAGTGCTCTATTTGGCCCACAGGATACCAGTGCAGTCTCTGAGGAGCCTTCTATCCACCCAGCCTCAGGCAGCAAACTGGTTTCAGGTGAGAAATAGTCTGACAGCGCTGCCCACTTTCTTTTTTGCTTTGTGGAGGAGTTTCTAACCTCTTACATCAAATGCACAAATTCTGGGGACACAGGTACTGTCTGAGGAGATGGACAGTTCAAGCAGAGACCTAAGCCAGCTTCTTTCCTCAAACCATACAAGGTAGAGCTGAGTAGGACCGATAGCTCAAGCAGACGGACTTTCCAGTGCACAAAAGGTGGGAGGGTTGCCAAAGGGCTGCCCTGCTAACCTTCAGTTTCCAGCAGCTGCGTGTCTCCTCGTGCTGGTGTGGTGCTGTATCCAAGTTGGGCACCAGGTGCTGAGGTGGTGCTCCCTGCCATGGGTGGCTGAGCCCTGCGTCAGGGTGGGAGTGACATGGGAGCGAGCCTTGGAGGAGCAGCCCAGGCAGCTGGGAAGGGGCTGCACCCCTGTGCCCCACACAGCAGCATGGCTACAGCTTCAGTGCAGCGCGGAGCTACCTACTGTCTCTGACTGATCTTAGGAGAATGGCTCTGCCTCAGTGACCCCTTCATGTGGCTGTGTGCTCCCGAGTGTGGCCCTGTGGCCAAGCCCTGAAGACAGTATTGTGTCTCAGGCCCCAAAGTCCTCAGAAAAAGAGAACAATTCCTTCACCTGCTGTGTGTGTGCAGCTCTTCTCTTCATGTGTCCAGAGCATGACTTTCCTTTTTCACAAAATATGACCACGTAGGTAGGTGGAAGCCTGGTTCATCATGGTTTCATCTAGACATGTGTTTCCCTGCTCTGCTTACGGGAATTCACATGGGAAACAGTGTCAAGAGCTTTAATAAAGTCAAATACCTCACATCTACTGCTTCTTCCGCTATTCAGTGTGAATCTCACCCAGGTTAACAAGGGTTACAGTAGTTACCAGCACAGCTATGAATTTGAATGTCCCTGTTCTTTCTCCATTTTCATAAATATGTGTTCTTCATGCTTCAGGCTCTGCCTTCAGCTTGGTTTTAGAGGTGAGAACCTCCCTAACCTGGGATCAGCCTCCTTTATCAGAGTTTAGGCTATTTAGCAGGATTATATATTGCTCTTTATGATGATCAGAACCTTGTTCATTGAAGCTGAGAGAAATCTACCTACTTAAAAAAATATGCAAATTATGTTGTTAAATAATCTGTTGACACCTCTCTCTTGGGTTGTGACATGAGACCAGAACATTCCCTCTGTGAAATTGTATGTTGGTGCCTCCTTACAGGGCCTCCACCTGCGGGCAAGTGTGCAGTCAGAGCCCTTCTGAAATAGCAGGCGCTAAGCAGTACAGAAATGAGCACAGAGCTCCCCATGCCCAGCCCCAGCCCACATATTCCAGTTGTCTTGCTGTGCACTGTCCTCTTGATTTAAAATGCCAAGGGCAGGAGCACGTCCCTTGTGTCACTGAGTGTGTCAGCTTCAGGATCAGGGGATTTACCAGCAGACCTGGTTGCTGGGTTGCTTTCGCTTCACCCTGTAGCTCTGCCTCACTGCTCTCATTTTGAAGAATTTCCTTTTTCTGTTTAGTCTAAATCTGCTCCTCTCCAATCTAAAGCCATTTCCCATGGTTCTGTCACTCCATGCCTTTATAGAAAATCTTTCCCCAGCTTTCTTGTAGCCCCCTTCAGGCACTGGAAGGTCATTCTAAGGTCTCCTCAGAGCCTTCTCTTCTCCAGGTTGAACAACCCCAACTCTCAGCCTGCCCCCATTAGCAGAGGTGCTCCAGCCCTGGGATCATCTTAGTAGCCCTCCTCTGGACCCGTTACAACAGCTCCATATCCTTCTTACATTGAGGTCTCCAGACCTGGACACAATACTGCAGGTGAGGTCTCGCAAGAGAGGAACAGAGTGGCAGAATCACCTCCCTTAGCCTGCGAGGTTAGGGCAGTTTGAGACATCCCTGAGTCAGCAGCAACAGACCCAGTACTTGGAATACACATTGTAACACAATTAAAGAAACTTATATTTTCATCAGAGCATGTACCTCAGGAAAGACAACTTGCAAACTTTGTGACAAATGGTCAGGAGAAGAAAGAGGACCCTGGGGGGATTCTTGAACAAATGCTAGCAAAGGGTACTGTGAGCGTGGGAAAGCCGTGGCCCAGGCTGCCCAGAGCAGTGGTGGCTGCCCCATCCCTGGGGGTGTTCAAGGACAGGCTGGATGGGGCCTTGAGCAACCTGATCCAGTGGAAAGTATCTTTGCCCATGGCAGGGGTGTTGGAATTGGATGGGCTTTAAGGTTCCTTTCAACCTAAACCATTCCATGATTCTGTGATTCTACCTCCTTGAGTAGACAAGCTCAAGAGATCTGGAAAGTGCCAGCTTCTTTCTGGAGCACTGCTGTATGTTCTGAGGGCCAGAGAGCCATTGCTGTGGCAACTGATTTTTTATATACTGCTTTATTTTGATGAGATGTCCAATCAAAACAATGTTGATAACAGGCCATGGGACCAGCAGTGCAGCGATGCATTGAAAGACCCATCAGGACTGGTGGGGAAACCCAGGGGCAGTGGGTTGGGGTTCACTGTGATGACCTGCAATCCGTTTTGAGTGAATCCAGTAATGCTGTAGTGGCTTTCAGAGGTGCTCCCTGGCAGCCGCAGGCAGCCTGGACCCTGCTCTTCAGGATGATGAGCAGAGCTATGGCTTTCTTCTGAAATACACTTAGAACTGTGAGGACAGCAGCCCTCCTGGTGGCCGGCGTTGGAAAGCTGGGAACCCATACTGTCAGGTGGAGCACTGGGATAGCTGGGACTCTGACTGAGGATGAGGTGCATCATGTGGTTCTCTGACTCCACCGTTGAACAGCACTCAGGAAGATGCTGGGTGCTTGTTTTTTGCAGTCTCCCCCCATGGCTTTGCCCTGCAGCCGCATTACTTTCTGGCCTCCAAACATGGGTGCAGGTGGAGCTTCTGTTTGGCTTGTGCACTTCCTTTCTGCAAAACTCCACTTTGTCCCTTCTGGGATGTGGGAGCTTGCCGATTTGCAGTTCTGTGCCAGGACTGGGCAGGCACCCACACATGGACTGGTTGCCTGCCTGTATTTTCCTTTCTGTCTGAGGCAGAAACCCAATGGTTCAGTAGCTGCAACAGTTGAGGGCAGTTGGCAACCGCAGCAGCTCCCCAGACTGTGCTTGTGCTAGGAGTAAGTGGGCTGAAAAGCTTTCGTTTTAGCTCTTAAAATCTTTATTAGTTGGGTTCTTCCAGGAAGAAAGCCGCAAGCATCACCATTTTTTTGTGCTACTGGGTCCATGAGCTCATTTTTTTCAGAGGGCTGTTGGAGTGATCCCTGTTTTCTGCAGCATTTGTAGGGATCCGTGTGGAAACATCCAAACGGCTTAGCCAGTCTGCTGGCCAGGAAAGCTCACAGCAATCACAGGAGCACTCCTGTGAAGGAGCTGTCTCGGATGTCCTTCCACCTCTGTTAGGAAAGTGTTGTGTACTCTCTGAGACAAGGCGCAGAGAAGCATGCTGTGCCCTATAATTTTCATGCCACCAGGCGTGTGTCGGTGTCCATGTGGGGCTCGGGTATGTGAGGGAGAATGCGAGGGTTAAAGCTGGCTATGCCTGATGAGCAAAATGATGCAGAACTGGTGATCAGTACTTGAAGCTGATCTTACCAGGTGTATCCTACCAGGAATGCCTTTCCCAGCTCTGTAGAAGTTGCTGGATGATAAATTCTGTGGGTTTATGCTTTTGGGTGCTTAGCCCATTTGTACCCTGTATCTTGCCCCACATGCAGGCTGTCTGACCTGGATAGGTACCTGGGATGTGGCAATGAAGATGATAAGAACTCCACTGGATGAGAGCAGAGATTTACCTGCCCCCATCCTATCTCCAGCAATATTTAGGAATGGACTCCTGGGAAGGAGGGTAGGGACAGGGGAAGCATGCAGTGATACAGCCAGAGGATTCTTCCAATCTCCCAAGGTTTGGCTCACATACTTGCTGAACTCAGAGTGGGTCCCTGTTCCTGTATGTGTGACCTGGGGGGATTTTTCTTCCATGAATTTGTCTTGTTGCTGTTTTATGAACCCACAAGCACTTTCAGCTTCCCCAACATCCCACAGCAAGGAGTTCCTCAGTGTTAACACCATGTCCAAGCAGAAGCAGAGCACTGAACAGAATGAGCCCATCCAAAGAGAAGCATGAGGTGACAGGATAGGGAGAGGGAGTGAAAACAGCAGCAGGAACTGGAGACAATACCACTGTCCCAGCCTTCAGCACAAGTGTTGCCAGAGGAAGGTGGAGGAAATGGAGCTGTGCTTGCAGGGTCAGAGTTGTGGTGGCCAGATGAAGAGGCTAGAAGAGCAAGTGAAGGAGGAAGCTTGTTAAAGTGGCTGTGTGGAGGAAAGGTCTGAGAAGAGCTTTTCTGTGCTAAATATCTGGGGAAAATGGAAGTTTGAGAAGTGGAGAGAGGTAGACTGAAGCCATGGGGGAGAGAAGCAAAGGAGAGGGCACTGTAGATCAGAGGAAGGTGCCCATCCCTCAGCATCCTGGCTGCACGACTGGCCAAAAGCAGACATTATGAAAGACTGCAAGAACAGCTGATATATGGGATGAATTCCTGCCCTGCCCACTTCCAGGGAATTCCTGAGTCACATGACTTTGTGCTCTTTGCATTTAATAATCTTTGAAATTTTCTTCCATGAGTTTTCCTAATAATTTTCTGGATCTGTATAAGCTCTTGGCATCCATAATACCCTGAAAGTGATGATTTTCATGGTTTTACTGCTTCCTCTGAACCCCCCCACAGTCGTTCCAGCTGATGCCCATCAGTTTGTGTTTGTGCATGGCAGCAAACATCAGCTTCCTCTGCTCCTCTCTAGGTTTTTATGGCTCCGTATGAGTACCCCCCCATCAGCTGTGTCTGTCTCAGGCTGCTTTTTCTCCTGGTTTACATTCCTCCTCTAATGCTCCATGTGTTTGCCCTGCTGTTACCATTGAACCAGTGCCTTCAGAAATACCAAAGAATCCCTGAGAAGTTCAAGGCCCCTTTCCTTGAAAGGGGCAATGCTGGATAATTACAGATAAAACCAATGACAAACGGGTAGAAAGCAGACAACAGTCACAGGCTGCCTGCTGGCCTTGTGGGCTGGGAAGATTTGTTGAGCCTGAGGCTCTCCTAAAGTTTGGATCCTGTCTGTTCAGCTCCAGGTGGCACCTCGATGCTAGCATGTTATGGGGGTAAGGAGGCATGATGGTGACAGTCATGGTCCCTGAAGCCCTCACAGTGCTGAGCGTGACGGACATGGGAGGGAGGAGCAAAAGAGGTGGAAGCTCTCCGTGTCCAATAAAGATTACAAAGGCACCACTGAGTTAGGGCCGCTTTTCCCATGCCATCTGCAGGATGCTGCCAAGTTTGTGTCTCACTGGAGAGATCCCTGTATAGTGTTTGTGAAATCAATTGTGACAGTGAATTCTGTTTCTGAGGACAGTACTAGTAGCAGCATGGGACTCCGAGTCAGAGAAGAAGAACATCTTCCTCAGCTTTCCTTCTAGCGCAGGATGGAGGGAAACCATGTCATGAAGAAGGCAAGAAGGTAATTCTTGAGGCCTTATAATGTGATGAGGTCCCAGCTGTCCCACCAATTCTTCTGCTTGCTTACACTACATAAAAATGTGTTTCTGAATTCAGGTGTAAGGCAAATATAGAGCTTGTCACAACAGATAACCTGTCTGCTGTGTGTACAAGACATTTTTTGATACCTAGCAGATAGGAGCAGCACTCTGAGGAGCTTTGAAAGTATTGACCCGCTTCTGATTAGGAGCTCTGGGGTACAGGTAATACTCTCCTTGCCATGAGGTTCCTCAGGCAAGGCTGCCGCCAGCTGCAGAGCTCTGTCTGGCTCCTGTGCAGGTTAACACATTGGTGTGTTGCGGGAAAGAAGATGCTGCACCCATTCCCCAAATGCTCAGACCTGGTCTCAGTGAGCCTTCACTTGCATGTCCCTCCAGTGCAAGGCAAGCAGGGCTTTCAGAGGGAAGCCAGAGGAGAGCTTGGACAGCTTTGTACAGAAAAGCAAAATCTCTGCTCAGCAGGGTAAAGCAACAGTGACTGTGTTTGCTTAACCCCCAGTGCTGCTCAAAGCATCTGCTGTGATCAACTGGTGGCTTTATGCTCTGCTTCTTTCACATTGGCCCTGCCAGCTCCATATAGAGAAATTTCTTTTATAATACTGGGAGCAGCACAGCACTGAGGAGCTGGGTGACTGAGAGGAGTCTTGGCTTAGGGTCAGTGTGACACAGTGATGCGCCAGATCCTCTCCTGCATCAGCAGAACCTGCTGCAGGTTCCCACACTTGCTAAAGTGTTCTTTGATGTCTCTATTTTAGTTTTGTTGGATGTTGTGGTTGCTCTGGTTATTTTTGGCTGTTGTCTCATTATTTCATGTCTCTGGTCTAACTTTGTATTAATCAATAGTCAAAAAACTTCCAGATTGTTTAGCTTGTTCTGACTTTGAGAATTTCCTCTCCCACTAGATGCAGACTTTTCTGAGAGAGTTTATCCCTTTAAATACAAACTTCCCTAAAAGCCACATGGAATTCTGCCTTTGTGCTGAGTGGGGCCAGGTTGCTCCTTTCCCCACCCCATATACCGAAACATGTCATCTGCCCCTCTCCAGCTGCCCCAGGAGGTTGTGAGGTGTCCGCAGGTGGCGTGTGAGGTTGATGACACCTCATGGACTTCGAGTATCTTGATTTATACCCTTTCTTTCCAGAGTGATTTTATCCTGTTCCCACAGCTCTGTATCATTGTGTGGGGCAAGAACCAGGTGCTTGCAGGAGCTCATAAAAGGCAAAATCAAATTAAGAAAAACTTTCCTTCCATTTGTCTTTAACTGACTGAAGACTCTGTCCTCAGTCTCCTCATCTGCTACAATTTGTGACACCCATGGCCTTTTTCTGTGTAAATGACTGAGAAGTTCTGCTTTACAAATGAAGGATGACACGCTGGACTCCTCCCAGCCCATTCCACCCTGGGGTGGGAAAGAAAAATCCCGCGGATGCTCTCACCACATTGAGCTGTGATACAAGCCCGAATTGTCAGCAGCATTACTGCGTTGGAGCATGACACGTTCACCCTCCCGTGCAGACGTACGCAGCACCAGAAACCTTTTAATTAAAGCTGCCTGTGTGTGTGCACACAGGGCAGAACCCAACACCCCCACCTCAGCTAACACTGCAGGGAAAGCACGCCCTGGAACCAGGGTGGAGTATGAGCAGCTCCCCCTGCCCTGCTCGGCCACCCGGGACTGCCAAGGGAACTTCTTGCCACCCCGGGTTTTGCTGATGAATGTCTCCAGCACCGTCCTTGTGCCCAAAGTGGCTGTCAGCCTCCTAATGCAATTTGAACAGACTTTGGAGATCTGCATCCCCTAAGACTCTTTCCCCAGGTGTGTGCAAATGCTCCCAGCATTGTGCTCTGCAAAAACAGAGTCCCCACAGGTATTCTGAGTACGAATGGAGCAGAAAACAGAACAGGGAGGATCTAAGCTCACCACTAGTGTCCACATTAGGTGGAGGGAGCGGTGCAGGTGTACACCCCATCCACAGCAGCATGGACAGGAGCCCTTCTCTGCTCCTCCACTGAAATGAGGCCACCCTTCAGCTGCAAAATGCAGAACTCCGAGCCTGTGTGGGTTCAGCAGAGCAAATGACCTCAAGGTCTCCAGCTATAGTGGGGCAAATTGATATTCTTATCTCTGATTAGAACTGTGTTTGAACCTATTGATTTTCTATTGCCTGTAATAAGTATTGCTTTTCGGGATCTGCTGGAAACCCTACAGCTTCAAGAGCAAAGGAAGAAATGTGCTTGCAGCCCAGAAAGCCAACCATATCCTGGGCTGCATCCAAAGCAGTGGGACCAGCAGGGTGAGGGAGGGGATTCTGCCCCTCTACTCCACTCTCAGGAGACCCAGCCTGGAGCCCTGCATCCAGTTTTGCAGTCCTCAGCATGGAGCTGCTGGAGTGAGTCCAGAGGAGGCCATGAATATGATCGGAGGGCTAGAGCACCTCCCGTATGAGGACAGGTTGAGAGAGTTGGGGCTGATAAGCCTGGAGAAGAGGAGGTGCTGGGGAGACCTTAGAGCAGTTTCTGGTACTGAAGGGAGCTCCACAAAAGCTGGGGAGGGGCTTTTGGTGAGGGAATGTAGGGATAGGATGAAGGGGAGCAGTTTTCAGCTGAGAGAGGGGAGATTGAGATGAGATCTTAGGAAGAAATGTTTTGTTTTGAGGGTGGGGAGGCCCAGGTTGCCCAGAGCAGGGGTGGCTGCCCCATCCCTGGAGGTGTTCAAGGCCAGGTTGGATGGGGCTTTGAGCAACCCAATCCAGTGGGAGGTGTCCCTGCCCATGGCAGGGGGGCTGGAACTGGATGTGCTTTGAGGTCCCTTCCAGCCCAAACCATTGTGTGATTCTAAGAAATAAGTAAAAAGTGAGTGTAGTCCAAAGCATAGTAATAATAATAACTCTCATTCATCTTTAGGGTTGGGTAAGGCTGAAACATGATGTGTATGATGTGACATTGCCCTTTTAATGATGGGTCTGTGAAAGTCCCTGACCACGTTGCATCATCAGTATAAAATAATGTTGCATTATCAGTATAAAAGTGCAAGCAATAAGATAAAAGAAATAAAGATTAAGTGCAAAATGTGCTCATGAGAGATAGCAGAGTCCTCCAGCACTCGACAGACACCCGTGGCACCTGGCAGCATTGTGTTCTCGGCACAGTGCAGAGCACAGTAGGAGCAGGTACCAGCAGTTATTCCCACATGGGCCTGTTAGGGCCATCCTGAAACCTGGAGCAGTGGGTGCTTGTGAGACTCCTACCAACTCCCGAATTGGAGCAATTAACAAGACATGGAGGGTAAGATGCTTCTGTACATCTGGAGAACAGCCGTCCCAAGGACCACTGACAGAAATCATCTAGATCAACTAGAGTAGTAGTTCTCAAGCAGTAGTCATTTAATTGCTGTTCATGAAATGAAAGATGGTTATGTCAATTCAGATAGTGTTTCAGCTGGCACAAATATTTCTAGCTGGAGGTTCTTTGCCTCTATGCACAGCTCTGTGCAGGCAAGATCATAAAATCGTAGTGGAAAATGTTATCCAGCCATGCTGCTAAAGAGCTGTTTTCATAAAGCTGTAGGTGACGATAAGCAAAAGTGAGTGTGCAGAGAAAATTAAAGAATGTGAAAGATAATCGAGAGTTAGGAGGGTGCTGGGCGCTCTGGGATTCCCTGGGCAGTGAATTCTCAGAGGTGTTTAGTGGGATGCTGTGGCCAAAGCCACACAGTCAAAAGAGCCCTGGAGGACGATTGGTACTGAACAAGGGAGAATGCAATTGATAATGAAGGGTATAATTAAAGTTAGGAGGTAAATGAACTTGGTGAGGAAGACTAGAAAACTCAGGGACAAATCCATGGGGAAAAATAGAATTAGAATGAGTCACTTAAATAGTGAATCTTGCTGAATTCCCAGTGGTGTTTGTAAGTCAATTACTGCTTTGACTCAGTGACATTGGGTACCACATTTCTCTTGGCAAATGGAGTTTTGGCTTAATGTGCTGTAATAAAGAACCATTTGATCAGACAAAATCTTTTTTGCCTGTAGGTGTTTACCGACCACACATTTTACCTTGACATTTGCTTTGAATAACATATGGTTTGAGATTTCCCAGGCTTCGTCTGTGTCTCATTGGAAGGGCTTTTTTTCAAGAACTCAAATACAGACAGATGTCATTGTGGCTCCTGGCTTAATGCAGGATTGGCCTTGTTGTTCAGGTGAAATCAGTGATTTGTTAAGAGTCTTTAAGGGTGAAAAAGTGCTCGTGACTACTTTTCTGAGCTTTACTAAAATTTCCATCATCTTTTCCCAGACTTTCAGCCCCTACTTTTGATGCCTGGCCCCTTGGAGAGAGGGCGGCATCAGGGGAGACGACTGCCATACAGATAGCTGAGCCCATGTCTGGGTTCCTTTCATCACTGGTAGGCAGAGCATGGTCCCTCACAGGGCTATTCTTCACGTATGGGAAGTCCTATTTCCCTGGCAAGATCGGATGAAGCCATGAGTGTCTGTTTCTCTTTGAATTGTAGAATTATGGAATGGTTTGAGTTGGAAGGGACCTCAAAGATTGTCGAATTCCAACCCCCCTGCCACAGGCAGGGACACCTCCCACTGGATCTGGTTGCTCCAAGCCCCATCCAGCCTGGCCTTGAACACTTCCACGGATGCGGCAGCCACCACTTCTCTGGGCAACCTGTTCCAGTGCCTCCTCACCCTTATTGTGAAGAATTTCCTCCTTATATCTAGTCTAAATCTTCCCCTCTCCAATTTATAGCCATTCCCCCTAATACCATCACTCCATGCCTTTGTAAAAAGTCCCTCCCCAGCTTTCTTATAGCCCCCTTCAGGTACTGTGAGGTCACTCTAAGGCCTCCTCATAGCCTTCTCGTCTCCAGGCTGAACAACCCCTACTCCCTCAGCCTGGCCTGAAGGCTCTCTGTCTCACTCTCTCTCTCCGTCTCCCTAAGCAGTCAGACTCGAGTGTGTAAATGCACAGTCCAATGCTGCACACAACATGATGTAATCGCTACTGTTGTACTTCTCAGTATTTCCCACTGACCCATCCCAGAGGGTCTGCCCGAGCTTCAGCCTAGCATCAGCTTCTTCTGTAGATTAAATTGCTGCTGTGACCTTTTAAGCCTTTTCTGTGTTTCCAGGATGCAGCCTTAAGAGCCTTTGGTCTCATTGTGACAGGGACTCATCTGGCTCTGTCTGAATGAACTGTCTGGAGCAGATTTGCTGCTGCTGCAGTTTTTTTTGCTATTTGTGAAAATGATCATCCTCTCTTCTTCCTGTTTTTTGGGGTGTTTTTTTTTTGCAAAAAACATAAACTAGAGCTCGGAGAAGAAAAGCTCACTTTTCCCTAAAAACCAGAGAGAAATCTGCAGTCCGTACACCTGTGTCGGAGAGCTCGGTACCTTTACAAGCTGAGCAAGTTATTGCCACCTTACATTTCTTTAACAAGTCCTATTTAAACATCCCTCAACAATATTAATTGTGTTAATAGTAGTCCCAATGTTTGAATGCTGCTCCATTCCTTATAATATTGTGATGTCAGTGACAGGGTGGAGAACCGTCATGAACAGCCAGAGTCATTCAGGGTGGACGTACCCCTGGTGGTCTCTGGGCCAAGCCCTCACTCAGAGCGTGACCAGCTTAAAGCAGCCACTACATCTAAGGAAATATGTTATGTTGGCTGATTACCCTCAATCTTACAAATGTGCACTTTATTTGTAATGCTGATTTGTTTAGATTCTGTTTCCAAGCACTGTGGTTAGTTCTGGCTATGTTAGAAGACCTCTCATGAATGCTTTCTCTCCACATATTTGTTTGTAGGAGATGCTGGTTTATGTCTCCTCCTTCTCCCTCTTAAGCTGAGTAAATTGAGCCTCTTTCATCTCTAGCAGTACATCATGTCAGCTCAAGAGGTATTGGGGGGTTCCAGGGCCACCTGTGGTAGAGCTCTGAGTATCTTCAGGGATGGAGGTCCCACAGACTCTCTGGAACCATGTGTCAGTGTTTGACCACTCTCATGGTGTGTGTCGGGGTCGGGTAAGTCCTAGTATCTACTTGGAATTATTGTTCTTGCAACTTATATCTTTTGCTTCTATCAGTGTGTGCCTCAGAGGAGAGCCTGACTGTCTTCTCTACACCCTCCCATTGAGTAGCTGCAGGCAGCAAAAGATCTTTGACTTCTTCAGGCTAAGTAAACCCAGTTCCTTCAGTGTCTTCTTGTATGTCCACTGCTCCAGCCCATGGCCTTCTTGGTAGCTTCTGCTGGACTCAGCCCAGTATATCTGTGTCCTCCTTGTACTGGGCAGTCCCAAACTGAGCACTGCATTCTAGATGTGGCCTCACAAGAGCAAAGCATAGAGGAAGGATCACCTCCCTTGACCTACTAGCTGC
Organism: Phaenicophaeus curvirostris; assembly: GCF_032191515.1. Lineage (NCBI taxonomy): Eukaryota > Metazoa > Chordata > Aves > Cuculiformes > Cuculidae > Phaenicophaeus > Phaenicophaeus curvirostris. The sequence goes on from NC_091414.1 coordinate 8,228,170, forward strand.
ACGCTTGCTGACACAGCCCAGTCTCCTTAGCCAGAAGGACATTCTGATGACCTCTTTTCAACTTTTCCTCCTCCAGAACTCCCCAGATCCTTTTCTGGAAAGCTGTTCTCTAGCTATCATCCCCAGCCTGTCCTGGTGTGACAGGAGCAGGACTCAGACTTCCTTTTGTGGAGGCTTCTACCCACCCCTTTCCCCAGCTCGTCAAGGTCCCTCTGAATCACAGCCCGGCCCTCCAGCTTTCTCAGCCATGCTTCACCCCAACTCCCAGACCAGGATCATCCACAAGCTTGCTGAAAGCATGCTCCATCCCACCATCTCAGTCATTAATAAAGACATTAAATATCATCAACCCCTGAGGGACATCACTGGTAAATCATTCAGGCTATTAATGACTGAGTTCAATTTTCTACTTCATTCAAAGTTTTGAGTGTTTCCTCCTAAATTAGGTTCTGCTCACAGAGATCAGTGACTCAGTCCAAAAATCCCTCTTCTACTCTTTATGACCCATGAGCTGTGACAGTGTTGCTAGAGGGCCTTAATCCTGACTCATGGCTCACCTTGAGCTCTTCACCCAGCATTGTCCTGTGCAGACACAAGTGTATGCTGTTGGCCATGGTCCAGACTGCATAGGAACCTGATTTAGGAATGTGGTTTGGTGGAGCAACAAGATGAGTAGTTCCCCAGCAATACTGGGTCCCTTCCCAGGGATCTCTGCCCATAACCCTTTCCTTCCTGGCAGGGGCTGCACTGAACCACTCTCCATCTCCTCCTGGGGCAATTGTTTCTTCTGTCTGCAGAAGCCTGTCTTCAGGGCAAGGTCACCTCTCTGCACTCAGGTGCTCGATGAGTGTGATCCTGTGCTGGCCTCCACAGTGAGGCTTCCCTGTGGCACCACATATGTGTTTGTAGTCCTACTTCATTCAGGTGGCAGCTGATGTTGCTGAAATATTTAGGGCTTAGAAGAAGAGGGAGGAAAGGGAAGAGTGGCCCCACTGCCTCTGCCCACCCACTTGTGGAGGCAACTCTCCATTTCCACCCCTTCCACCCAGTAAGCCCACCAGCAGGGCTTACTGAGCCACTGTGGTCTCTCCATGGTGAGAAGCCAGTAACTTGGGAGCACGCACAGTCCCTGCTCTGTCCTGAGCTCTTGTCACAGTTCAGCCCACCCTGCTAAATTTCAGCAGCTAAAATTGTGCAGCTGAGATCCCAAACCCCTTCCCCCCAACACCCTGCAGGGAAAGAGGAAAGTGAAATGAGAGGAAAAAGACTTGTGAGTTGGAAACTAAAACTACAGCCTTAATTAAAATAACAAGAAGGAGAATTAGAAAAAGAAAATAATAAAATATAAACAAATATCAGAGATTGTGCCCCCACCCCTCAATGTCTGTAGTTGCCACCAATGCTACAGAGCAGACACGAGGGAAAGGGTCCAAGGCTGGGAGGGAGCTGGGCTCAGGAAACGGATTCAGGAACAGAGGGATCTGGGATCAGGCAACCAGGCAGACGAGGTCCTCACTGGATGTTGGCCATTGCAGAAGAGAGCGAGGCCTTGTGATAGGTACATTTATCCGGAGCGTGATATATATGGGATGGAGTCATCTGTTGGTCAGTTTGGGGTCTCCTGCCCCATTCTCCCCTCCTCGCAGGTGCAGCCCCTTCTGCCAGCTCGAGGATGCCTTGGTTCAGTGTAAGCATTGGCCTTTTTGCACACCAGAGCCCTGTGTTATCACTTTAGAGAACAGTCTGAAATACACGTAGTTGGCTTTGAAGTTCCTTAGAATGACTGAGTTAGGAGTCAGAACTGTCTCTAATTTAGCTCAAGCCTCAACAGGCCTGCAGGAACAACCAGCCAGAGCCACAACCTGGACGCCAGTGCTGCACCTCGGCCTTTGCAGTCCTGTGCTCCACAGCTGCGCCCTGAGGGAGAGCTTGGCTGCAGCTGTGGCCGATGCTGAGCTGGGGATAGGGCATTGTTCTCAGGGCACCGCAGAGCTGTTTGGCCTCGATGGCACCAGCGGCGACCAGTGCAGCCCGTCCCATGGGCAGGCAGCCCTGCCGTGCGGCTGTGGCGGCCGCAGCACCCCTGCAGGACCTGGGGTGGTGGGGACAGAGGGGCAGGCAAGTGGCCAAGGGGCGCTGGGGCTCCTCACGGGGCTCCTCACGGCTGCCGAAGGTGTCCAGCACTCAGCACACAGGTGGGTGACCCCCGTGCAAGGCCGTGCCCTGGAGACCGGCCGCGGGGCAGTGGGTGCGCGGTGGCAGCCCAGGACCCGGCCCGGCAGGAAGTGAATCACCTCCGCCATGGGCTGCGTGTCGGGCGCTGCTGTCTCCTCACCAGGGCTGTCTCCTCCCCACATCCTGCTCTTGGCGTCTTGGCGCTGTGAAATAGGAAACTCTTGAGTGTTTCCTTTTCAGGAAGCTCCACAAAACGACTGGAGGCCATGTCCTGCTGCCAGGCAGGCAGCCTGAGTGAGGGCACAGGTCAGAGAACGGCCGTCGCCTTCCTTCCCTCAAGCCTGTAGTCACACTCCTACGTGCTGGGACGTGCCTGTGGCCCAGGAGAGGGCAATGCCAGTGCAGGGATGAACACTGTCCAGAGAAGAGCAACAAAGCTGGAGAGGGGGCCGGAGAACAGGTCTTATGAGGAGCGGCTGAGAGAGCTGGGGGTGTTTAGCCTGGAGAAGAGGAGGCTGAGGGGAGACCTCATTGCTCTCTACAACTACCTGAAGGGAGGTTGTGGAGAGGAGGGTGCTGGCCTCTTCTCCCAAGTGACAGGGGACAGGACAAGAGGGAATGGCCTCAAGCTCTGCCAGGGGAGGTTTAGGCTGGACATTAGGAAAAAATTCTTCACAGAAAGGGTCATTGGTCCCTGGCAGAGGCTGCCCAGGGAGGTGGTTGATTCACCTTCCCTGGAGGTGTTTAAGGGACGGGTGGACGATGTGCTAAGGGGAATGGTTTAGTGTTTGATAGGAATGGTTGGACTCGATGATCCTGGGGGTCTCTTCCAACCTGGTTATTCTATGATTCTATGTGGCCCAGGAGAGGGCAGTGCTGGTGCTGAGCGCCGAAGAGGGAGTTCGGTTACTCCCAGCTGCCGTTCTGGTCCACTCAGGGCCCCCTCCCTGTGAAGTACAGAGGGGCTGTGTCAAAAAAGCACTGCCACCTCTGAGCTGAGCTGGGAAGAGATATATATTCTTTGAGTCAGAGCATGCCTGTGTGTTACAATCTCAGCTTGTAGTCGTCAGTGGAAGCAGGGAGGAGAGGCGTAAGTATTTGCAACTGCTTGACTCCTGGGTGGGCGAGTGGGTGGCAGCAGAGGGAAGTGACAGCTTTCGAAACAGGAGGAAGAAACTGGGAACTCCTCTGGCATGGTGAAGATTTCTGCTGAGCAGCCTGTGCCGCAGGAGAAAGCCTGGCAGTGATGGGCAGTGCTGACAGGCAGCAGCTCCCTTTATGTGGGAGCTCTCACCCCCTCCTCAGTGGCCATCAAATGGCTGGCGGTTGTGGTTTTTGGTTTCCAGGTCTTGCTTATGATTCCTGAAGTTCTATCTCTTAAGGCATCTTTAGGAGACTGGTGCAGTGCTGCAAAGAGAGATGTCTGCTGTGTGGGCTTGTCCAGGGACCCAAGCCCAGCGCACGCAGAAATCTCCACAGCCCAAGGGCTTGCACATGGACAGCTTGTGCTGACTGTTGGGTGAAGATCTGCCGGCTGGGCACCCACCACCAGTGCAGACCAGCGCTGGGCTGAGTCTGTCATCTGTGCAGACCAGCAGACCAGGGCACTCCTTCCCTTAGCTGTTTTTGGAAACCCTGTATAACCAAAGTAAATGGACTGTGGCTCTTCTCCACAGTTTCATCTCTCCTGATTTAGCACTCAGAAATGTGTTTAATGAAAAAGTTATTTATATAAATGTTTATAGTCTAACTTAAACAGTGAGAATATTTATATTCTGAGGGTTTATATTGATTTTAAGCATTTCTTCTTTCAGGGTGAGTTTGCCTCTGTTCAGTAATGTACCAGGAATACATGAAGTGTTAACAGACGACGCTATTCACCAACGAAACTTTCAACTAAAAGGAATAAGAAATAAACATGGCAGAATTTACAGGTTACAAGGAAACCTCAAACCGGCACCTACGATTCAAACTACAAAGTCTTAGTCGCCGCCTTGATGAACTGGAGGAAGCAACCAAAAATCTGCAGAAAGCAGAGGATGAGCTGCTTGACCTCCAGGACAAAGTGATCCAGGCAGAAGGCAGCAACTCCAGCATGCTGGCTGATGTTGAAGCCCTTCGGAAAAGAGTGCTGAAGATCGAAGGCAAGGATGAAGAAATTAGGAAGGCTGAAGAGCTTTGCCGGTTAATGAAAGAAAAACTTGAAGAGGAGGAGAGCCTCACCCGAGAGCTAAAGGCAGAAATTGAACACCTTCAGAGGAGAATGGCAGAGCTGGAGAAGCTGGAGGAGGCCTTTGGCAGGAGCAAGAATGACTGCACGCAGCTGTGTCTTAGCCTCAATGAAGAAAAGAACTTGACCAAAAAGATATCTACAGAGTTAGAAATACTTAGAGTGAAAGTGAAAGAACTGGAAGCATCTGAGGACAGGCTGGATAAAACCGAGCAGAGCTTAACAGGGGAGTTAGAAAAACTGAAATCCTTAGCACTGAGCTTTATCACGGAAAGAAAGCATTTTAATGAAAGAGAAAAGCAGAATGAAAAAATAATCCAGGAGCTAACACAGAAACTAGAACAAAACAATAAACTAAATAGGGCAGATCAAACTAGAAATGCATCCAACTTGCTAGAAAGGTCATCAAATAATCTCCTGGACAGAAATGATTTGAGAATTGAAGATGATTTGACTTCTGCGTTGCCCTCTAAGGAGACCAGGAGGAAGGGCAGTGTGGATTACCTGAAACATGTAGAAAATGAAACCAGGAATAAATCAGAAAACCAAAAGAACAAAAATCAGGAAGACAACAAAGTGAAAGATCTCACCCAAGAAATCGAGAAACTTAAAACTCAGATCAAACGTTTTGAATCTTTAGAAGAAGAACTTAAAAAAATGAGGGCCAAAAACAATGACCTACAAGACAGTTACCTGAGTGAACAGAATAAAAACAAACTCTTAATGGGTCAGCTAGAAGAAATAAAAATGCAAATAAAGAAACAGAAAGATCTGGAGAATGGAGAGGTCGAAAATGAAGATATAAGCTTTTCTAGCAGGGGAAAACATGACAGACCTAAATACCGAGGTGTCACCGCTGATTTGACAGCTGCCAAGCACAAACCGAGGGAGCTCTCGCCACAGCAGCGGCGGGAAAGAGTAAGGAACAGAGATTTCTCTGTCAGTAACGACAGCTACAGCCATGGGAGTAGGCAGGCACCCAGTCCCCACCTAATGAACAGAAAAGCAGGAAGAGCATCTGGTGCATCTGCCCTTTCAGACACTGCTGTGACAGACACAAAAAGACTGGAAGAGAAATCTTTGATTTCCAGTTTTTCTTCTGGTCAGAAGGAAGGCTGTGTCACACAGAACGAGGGGAAGAGATCAAAAGAGCAGCCATCTGTCCTCAGCCGATATCCTCCTGCTGCACAGGAACAGAAATCTTGGAAATCACCTTCCAAACCTGCTGGTGACACAGGTCTGAGATCCAATGCTGAAAAGCCATCTCAGGTGGCATCTCATCGTGGCAACTGCCAAACCGGTGCTGATGCACGGGATGAAAAGTCAAGCAAAGGAGAATCAGTGGCTTCTTTGGCCGAGAAGCTGAAAACCTGTCAGGCAGAAGTCAGTGACTGCTCAGGGGACACGCTGTCCGTCAAGGGCAATCACGCTGCTTCCAATGGCACAGCCTCGGCATACAGGTACCACCTCACCTCCCAGGTGTCAGCGTTGGACTCCACTGGCTCTAAAGCAGAAGCAGTGAACGCTTTTTCTGCATCGCACAGACAGCCAGTGGAGGGGAGAACTAAAAGAGCAATAGTCTCCCAGGAAAAAGAATCTGCAGACGTATCACTGGAAAGTGCAAAGCCTTCCACACTAACAAAGCATTCCCATCACTCCAGGAGTCAGGAGGACATCCTGCATATTCTCACAAGTCTTGATAAAAAAGACAGAGAGCAGTCTTCAACTTCAGCAACAGATCATGTTAATGCTGGCTTAAAAACGGACTCCAAAATCATCCAGCCTAACCAGGAAAAACTTAATTCAGATGAAGAATTGGGAAGAAGCAAAAAAACAACCCCTCATTCAGAGTCTGAGCCAAGAAAGAAAGTCAGTTCCAAGCAGTTCTCCAATTCCAGGGGGGTCTTCAGAGCGTCACTTTTTGAAAATGACAAAATTTCTGTAAATGATGAAGATTCCACCAAATGTACAAAACTATCAGATGCCAGCACTGGAGGACTGAAATCCAGAAGGTCATTCAGCCCAAGAGAAGCTCTGAGATCAAAAGCTGTCATTAAACCTGCAATTGTTGAAAAGGATATGAAAGCAGTCATGGGAGGGACTATTCCTGAGGCAGAGTCAGAAAAACAGAAATCTGTTGTTAAAATGGTAACAAATAAAATGACGAGCAGCATCACCATCTTCCCTTCTGAGCCGACAGCTTCAAGGACTAGTGTAGACACAGCAGCCAAGGAAAGACATGTTGCCACCAGCGACATCAGAGTTTTTCCAAATGAGCCTTTAACAGTAACAAACAATGTCCCCACACCCTTTGAGATATCGATTAATAAAAGTGGTCTGAAATCTGAGACTGACAGAATTGGAGAGGCAGTGCCAAGAAGTAAAGCAGAAACAGTGGTCTCCAGGAGCAGCATTATGATAAAGACTTCCGAACTCATGGAGAGGAACAGTGAGCTGCCTTCAGAGACAATCAACTGGAAGAGCCATGGCTCTTCAGATGCAACTTCATCTGAAACAAAACACGTCACTGTGAGAAGTTCCTGGAGAACAAGGCAAGGCTTACATTCCCTGGAGAACTCTCAAACCAAAGTGGAGAAAAGTGCAGCTTCCAGTACTACAAATGTATGTAGGTCCTCAGTGGACCTGTCAGGAATGGAAAGGAATAGTGCAAGAACAAACTCCCTGGAGCAAACCTCATCCAGGACCAGTGCCATGGCTGATTCCTGGAGCACCCCTGAGCTGGGATCCCGAAGGACCAAAAGTAACTTAAGTGCATCTGAACTGCTAACACGCAGGAGCTATGCAAGTGATCCTACAGCAGCTTCTGCTTGGCACCAGACCACATTACCTGTAAGTATCCTGTGTTAAACACATTTATCTCTCAGTTCATAAGATTTTACAAGTGCCTGTTCATTTTAGGGTGCTTGATTTGAAATTCTTACAGCTTATTTCCTGAATGCTGCCCTCTCCCTGTTCCTGCTGTCTTCAGTGGAGTATCTCATATGTGAAGTACCTGATTTAGACTTCTTGAAATGAGATCCATCTGCTTGTGTCTTGTAATGCCATATGAATAACTATATAGTAGCATCTGCTCTTGCCAAGATCAGAGAGGGCACAGTCACAGCTTATGTAGGATGTGGTATGCTATTCAGAGTGGCTTTGCATGGCACTGTCAGCTTGGAGTAGTAATGAAAAAATGATGGCAAGGAGTAGGTTTTAATAGGGTTGTGCTTCAGGTGGAGCTGTAGCTTTAATAGCAGCTGTGGAGATACAGCTCCTTTGGGTAAGAGCTGTGTGGTTTCCCCATGTGAAACCAGAGCCCAGAGCTGGACTCTGGGCTGGAAATGTTTCCTAGGCAACTCCTAAACAGGTGAGGGGTGGCTAGTTCCTCAGGGCTGCTCCCTCTTGAGAGCCACCTGGAAAGAAGCAAGAGCCATGGGAATGGCTGTGCTCTTTTCCTTTGGTGGGTACCAGTGAGGGGAGTCCCTCAGTGCAGGGCTGAGATGTGCAGACAGTGTCTGGTGAGCTGTACTTGCCACTAGAGTTGCAGATTCCAGCATATTTCAAGTGAGCTTACTGGCACCAAGTGCCCCTCCAGTGCATGGAACCACATAGCAGTCTCTGTGGCAGCCCCTACCTCTGCTTATCCCTCAGAACTGCTCTAAGCAGCCGCTGCCATTGTCAGTCTCTAGCAAGATCCTGGTGAGGAATCTGACAGGGCTCGTGGTAGAGGGGAGAGATTCATAGCTGAATGTCTCTGGCATTGACAAGGATGAGGTGGTGAAGATGTGAAAGGAGTTTTACATTTACAAATCTTCTCTTCAACTTCTCTGGCAATAAGAAGCACAGAATCTGCACCATTGTTTTGCTTTGTGGGGAGTCTGTTGCCTGGTGTTAGGAAATGCAGGTTGGCCTTCCAGCTATAAATGGACACTAAGAATACATCAGGGACAAAAGGCTGCATTCATCAGCACCAGTGAGCGACCTGAATTACCTGTACTGAAGGGGACAGCTAGGAATGGTATTACCCATACACTGTGTTTGAAGCAGGTGATGGAAATCATGGGGACAAGGGCTTGAACCCCACTTCTGTCCCACCAGTAGGCTGGGAGATTCCAAGCCAAGATCGTCTCCCTGGCCAGGGTCACTCATGGGTTACAGACAGTCTGTACTTCTCTTCCATGAATCCAGGCAGAACTGATGTGACCGAAGTTGTCCTGTTGCATAATGGCAACTGATGTGCTTGGGGAACAAGAGAGATCCATCCCTGGGAGATCCATCCCTGAGTCTCCCTTTATGCCAGGAGCTGGAATTCACAGCTCCCACAGGCTTGAGTCTCAGAGCTGAGGAGGTCTCTACTCACAGCAGGGCTCACGCATGGTCATTTATGGAGCTCTGCAGAGTGGGCACTCAGATATTCCTTTCCCAGCTTGCAGTACTTCCTGGAGGGAGTCTCAAGGTCACTGTCAGATTAGATTTGCCAGCTCTGGTGCGTGCGTGCAACAGCAGCAGAATTGCACCTCACTGAGCAGCCTGACGTCTGCAGCATCCTGTTGGTATCCCTGATGAATTGGCTGCCTCCCATCCTTGCCCATGTCTGCAGTGAAGAGCAATCAGGGAAGAGGCAGTGTGGCTGACACAGGGCCATTGAGGGTTGAGTAGCTCTGCAGCAGATTTTAAAATAAATTCACCCTAACACCACATTATCACAAATCCAAATTCTTCGTCATAAAATATGTGTATTTTTAGCTTGTAAGCTGGGAGCAAGAAGTTACCCTGGAAGACTGCAGATACACAGATACCAAGTTTAGTGTATTTGGCAGCTCAAATTATTTCAGGTGCCCTTGGAAAAAGACCGAAGTTTGAAGGGTATCAAAAACCTGCCTTTGAAGGATATCTTTGGGCTTATAATGTGTCCTATCACAAGCAGTCTGTTTCTGCTGGGATCTGTGTTTCAGTTGAAGATGTAGCTGTTTCTCTGTCAGAAGACTGGCACTGGTCCATGCTAACTTTGCACATTCAGCTTTCTCAGTCACCTCTTCCCAGCTCCACTATCCAAAGTCCTTAAGAATTGCCTTAAGAATCCTATTTGGGAAGCACAGGCTGTGTGCTGGTTTTGCCAGAATGTGTCTTCAGCCTGGAGGAGAGAAGGCTCTGAGGAGACCTTATAGCGACCTTCCAGTACCTAAAGGGGGGTTACAAGAAAGTGGCGGTGGAGGGGGGGGTGGCTTTTTTACAGGGGTCTGTAGTGACAGGGCAAGGAGGAATGGCCTTAAATTGGAGAGGGGAAGATTTAGACTAGACAAGAGGAAATTCTTCAAGATGGGGATGTTGAGGCCTTGGCCCAGGTTGCCCAGGGAAGTTGTGGCTGCCCCATCCCTGGACATGTTCAAGGGCAGGTTGGATGGGGCCTTGGGCAGCCTGGTCCAGTGAGGGGTGTCCCTGCCTGTGGCAGGGGGGTCAGAACTGGATGGGCTTTAAGGTCCGTTCCAACTCAAACCATTCTATAATTCTTCTCTTTCATGAAAAATTGCTGATGTCTGACCACTGGCTGAGGTGCCGCTGGGGGCTCAGCCCCTGCACTTTGACAGCCCCTCAGGACAGACCCAGCCTGAGTGCTGGAAATAGTTCATGCCAGGAGATGCCAGGGCAGAAGAGGCTTTCAGCCTTTGACGTAGTATCCGTCCCCGGTGAAGGGCAGGAGGTATTGGCAGCGTTTAGCAATACCTGTGCTCCTTGCAGCACTCCCCTGGGAGCCCCCAGGAGCAGGAGGTGTGATGGGTGGATGCTGCTCCCTCTTGTGCTCACTGGCAGCCATCGCAGGCTCCCAGGAAAGACCTGAAGAGATGCAGCACCTCGAGCAGTCATTTCATCGGGTTTCAAGTTTCAGATACTGCAGTCGGTCTTTCTCTGGTGGGATGTTTGATTTGTGAAAATGTGCAGTGGCCCAGTGAGTTCAAAGGCACTGGCGGGCAGTGCGCAGGCAGCATTGTGAGGTGAGTACCTGTGATTCATTATTGTTGGGGCTGTCACCTTGATGTGACTGGAGCTGAGCTGGGTGCTGTAGGAATTAGCTAAAAGCCTAAAGGTAGGCTTTTCTTCTAGGGAAGCCATGTGTTCCTTATTGTGGGCGGATCTCATGGAAAAGTCTCTCTGACAGTGTCCAGGGCTGTGCTGCATCTCGCCCTTTCTTTTCTTTGCTTAGGGACTGACAAAAAGTGCATCCATCAACTTGTCACCTTCACTTACTCTACATAAGCTCCTACTCAAGCAGCCAGCTCTGCTACATCAGTGTGTTTATCTTTACTTGGACCTCAGTAACTCTGTCCAAGGGTTCCATTCTGGTCTTTGTGAACCTGGGGGTCATAGTCTGTTCTGAGCAGCTTCCCAGGCATTCGCTCCCAGTTGATTGTCCTTCAAGGTGCCATGGAGCATGCTGAGCTCCACACCAACCTGGCACTGTTGCAGTACCAGGAGGTACTGGTCTGCATTGCTGGCGCATGCTGGGTGGCCAGCCTGATTGCCTTGACTCAACTTTTTGTCTACAAAACTCTTTGAGACTCATGTGTCTGGGTTGATAGCAGAGTTCATGGTGCCTGACAGCAGAGACGGGACTGACACTGTCAGATACCCAAGGGGTTGGAGGACCTCTATGCTCACCCTGTGGCCTCATCTCTGAAGACGATGACTGTATCAGAAATACAGAGATGCCCATGCCATGGTAAGCCGTCTGGGTCCATCAAGATGACTGCAATTCATAAAATGAAAATTATCACCTCACTTTTTTGACCAGCCTGTCCCACCATGGTTATCTCTGGCCCGTTGTTCATTGGAAGTCCCTATGGGACCTGTCTCTGTGTTGTGCCTTTTCATTGAGGTGCTGCTGCTGCTGCTATTCACTTCTCACTTCTTTTATAGGGCTTGGATTGTAAGGTGGAGGTCAGGTCCAGTGTTACCTGGATGTCATCCACAGTGGGGCTAGATCAGGGCAGGTGTTTGCCCATCCAGACCCACAGGATGTCACAGCTTCTTTCTGAGAACCTACCAAAGCCTGGTGGCCACTTCAGAAGTGTTTTTCTGACAGGCACAGGCTGCTGCCTCTCCCTTCCCTACCACAAGGCAGTGCCCAAATTTCTTCCACCAGTGCCTGCAGCCCCTTCACCGGGCTGTGCAATGCATGTTTCAGCAAATATGATGCCATCCTTGAAGTGAGCAGAGCCAATAAAGCCTTCAGGAGCGCAGTGCAGCAGCTGCAATTTGCCCAGCAGCCAAATACCTTACTGCAATTATAAGTTCAACACTGGATGTGTTTTGTTTCCGATGTTGATAGGGTGGTGCCTCACGGTGTGCTGGAACATGTACATAAGGACGTTTTCCAGCCAGTGACAGCAACAACAAAAGCTCTGCCATCTTCCTGGGGAGTGGAGGCTGACAGGGGCTCCTTATCCCTGTGCCCCACAGCAGTGTGCAGCCTTCATAAAAGACAAAGGTGCCTCCACCAGGAGTCAGAATCCCAGGGAATGATTCCATAAACATTTCTGCAGACATTCAAGAAAACACGAGTGAGTTTAAAAGTGCCAGTTTGATGCCAGTAGCAGAAAAGCAGGGCAGGACACCGCCCCACACAGCCTCACTGCCACGAAAATGGGAGAATCAGGTTGCTGGGCACCCCTCCCAAACTCAGCTAATATTTTTGAGAAACTGCTTCAGTCTCTGACCTGTGAGGTTTTCTTGAGCCAGTCGTCCCTCATGGTTACAAGCAGACAGGGCCCAGTGAGCCACGCAGGCTGGTCTGTGCAGGGATCACTGCTGGAAAGCAGACTTATTGCTTTGGTTAAAATTACCGGATGGTTTAAAAAAAAAAATCTTGATGTGTATAAGGGAGGACCCAGGCATAGCCAGCCTGGTGGGGCTGCGGAAAGCACTTCAGCACCTTGCCCTGCAAGCCCAGGACCAAAAATCTAACATTATTCCAGACCCCTTCATAGTCCCTAAGTCACAACCTTCTTTATTTTCCTTTGCGCAGGATGAAAGCAAAGATTTTGTGCCTAGTTCCAGAAGGAAACACTATGGCTCTTCAGAGTACCTCTCGCAGGTGGACACACCAGGGAAAAGGCCAGCCACTAAAATGGAGCTGCAGGACCCCGAATCCAAGCCCCCACCACCGGTGGGTCTCCAGGCAGAGGAGCAGGTATGGGAGATCAAGGACTATTACAGGGTGTTGCAGGGCAAGAAATCAGTGTCTAAACCAACCTTCCAGGAACATAATTCAGAGAACTTGTCCAAATGAATGTAAACCATTTAGAAGAAATCCAGTCTTCAATTAGTACTGCCCAGAAGCAGAGGCTGCTGTGTCACATCACTAAATTATTCTACTGGTTGCCTACACTGGTAAAAAAGTGCTACTTGATTTTTCTGTTCTAAACTGGTCTCAGCTAGCTTTAAGGCTAAAAAATTTCCCAAGGAATAAGAGGCACTGCATCGAGCCATCCCCTGGTCAGGATTGGAAAAAATATTGAAGAGACAAATCAGAGCCCCAGACTTTCCTGTTTCAGCTGGCTGCTGCACCACTAGGGTGCTTGTCAGATGCTACATACTCGCACCTGTCCCTCCTAAAACACCTCTTTCTGGATACACAAAGTGGAAAACAGCCCACATTAGAGTGACCGTCCCTTGTTGCCTGAAATATAAAAAAAAGTGTATTCCAGCCTCTTCACATGGGGCACCCTTCAGAGGAGGCAGAGGGCCAGGCAGCCAGTAATTTCTAGGTACACAGCCATGCTTATGACTGTACAAAAGACTGTGTTTTTCTCCTGGCATTCCCTCTTTTCCTGGGCAGCTGCCTGGACCAATGTGCAGGTGTGCATTCATGGATCACCTGCAGTAGGAAATCTCTTCAGTGCTCAAACCTGTTGTTAGTGTCTCTTACTGGACATGTGCCAGAGTTGCTGAGTGTGGACATGACAGCAGCGGGACCACAGCCAGGTGGCTGAGCACCTGGCACAGTCCTACCTCTCAGTGATGCTGCAAAACGTTAAGAGCTCAGAGAGACATGGTCCCAGCTGAGCTGTGCAGGGTGGCATTTAGGGACAGGCAGTGGTTGCAGTGGAGAGCAGTGAACTGGCACTATCTGTCGGTGGCCTTTCGGGACATGAGTGATGGTGTGTGGTCACCAAGGGTGTTACCAACAGTGATATTCATCTGGTCAGATGCAGACTCCTGTACCTGAGGCTGTGCTGTGCTTCCTTTGTCTGCTCAGACTGGGTCAACAGCAAATAAATCTCTGGATAAAGTCAAATCCCCATGATACACAGTGTCATTTGAATCTTCTGTCCTGCCCAGACCTCCACTGGCTGTAACAGGAGCCTGAACACCTTGCACGTGAAGGTGTGCTCTGACATGAGATCAGCTCCATTTCCTCTGTTCTGTCAGGGGTTGTGCACCTTATCTGCCAGGTGTGGAGGTGGGTGCGGGGTACGCTACAGCATAAAGAAAGGTAATAAGTTCACTAAAGGGCACTCACAATACTCTCCCACAGAGCAAAAATGCTGCCAGAGGCAATTGGCAGGTCCTGGTCAGTTTGTGATGCTGCCGGGTTGTCTCTTACAGGGTGCTTCCCGTGCCTGCCGGACAACATCTCGGAGATGAGTTGTATTCTCTTCCACGCAATGAACACGCTGTACAGTGGAGCAAGAGGCAGGACAGCACCGAGTTCATGGGTGTCATCTCTCCAGAGGCTTCAGTGAGCCTGAAACCAGTGTTCTAATGCGATTTGCAAGGTACAGGAGCTTTACCAGTCAATTCTTTTTCTTCATTGCTGAAGAGGCAGCTGCAAAGACTTTGCTCAGGTGACTCCCACTTCTCATCTCTGTACCTGCAATCTTAATCTTCTCCATAGGATGACAGGTCTGTCTCCGTATGGGAACCCTGACTGCATAGCTTCTCTGAACAATGGTACTCCCTGGACAAGAGAGAACTTTTCATTAATCACTTGCATTTATTCAAGATCCCAACAGTTTCTCCTTGAATATGGCCAACCACCCTATGACAGCCGTCCTCCGCAGCTTCACAGCTGAAAACCCACAGTTCCTAGGAAGGGTTAGCGTTAGCATTCTCCTAACACACCCTTGTTGGCTTGGGCTGTGGTCAATTCAGTACCTGTGTTCCCAGCACCCTTTGTGTCCAGGCAAGAGGGAACCATTCCCCAGAGGTTGCTTTACACAGTAAGAGGGAAGGAGAGCAGAAAATGTTATTTAAAAGCAATTACTGTCAGTCTCTGCAATAAGCTTTGCATGACCTACTCATCACCAGCTGAGATCTTGCACCAAGAAGTCATCCTCTGAGCCAAACCAACAGCAGTTCATGCAGCAGTGACTTCCTCCTGACTTGGACTGGAGTACTTTTTACTCAAAGGTTTCTGTCCATCGTGCTCTGCAGGCAACAACTCTGCTGCTTAATCTTAGCAGCTGAGCTCTAAGGAAGAAGAAACAAGGGTGTTTCTTCACATACAAGCAGAGTGTGCTTGTTCCTTCCAAAGCCAGGGTGGAGACAGCAGGATTGGAATCTAAGCTGAGCTCCAGTGTGGCTACCTAGGCAGCCTCGGTCTGTGCCCTTCTTCAGGAACACCCCATCTGTCATGTCTGGGACTCAGTTGTGGTCAGAAACTGTTTGCCCTGCAGCAGTGTGTTATCCTATCAGTGCCCACAGGCCACTGAGTGCAGATGGCATCACTGTGGGAGAGATAGTGCTGCCACAGCTTCAAGAGGTGCTCAGGTGTTGGATCAGCATCAGTCCTGAGCAGGGTGATGGCATCTGGCTCACCCAGTCAGAGCTCCACCAGTCCTTCTTTCCATCACTCGGCTGCAGGGCTGGCCCATGGTTTTCCTGTCCTGTGCACAAACACCACTGATGCCCTAAGGGCTTGCTTCTGCCTGTTGGAAACGTGTCCCTCTCTGCTGAGGGACAAGGAAAAGGCTGCAGCAGGGAAAAGGTCCTGTTCTGGAGGTGCTGCGGGAATGGCTGCGACCCCACAGCTCCCATCGCTGGGTTGCACCCCACACCCATCCCCATGCCTCCCCTCCAGAGGAGCAGCCAGTGCAGCAGCGCATGGGACTGCCCATGTGCGTACACTTCTGTGCCATGTCCCCTCCCTGTCCCTTGGAGTTATACGCCTCAATTCTGAGAGGCAAAGGAATCAACAACAGAGCTGGGTGGAAAATATCTATGAAAACATTTATATAAAAAGGAAATTATTTTGTTTTGTTAATAAAGATTGTTTGGAGAAAAGGAAAAATATTTTTGAAAAAAAGTGTTCCCTTCTGCAATTTTAAGATGGTTTCCCAAAGTTACATTTTTAACCTTTCATTTTATTCTTTTGTATTTCATGACATGTTTTTGTGTCAAGTTGCGCAATGACAAAAAAGATGCTTTTAAATTGGTACAAAGTGGCAGTGCTAGTAATCTTAAATTATATTAAAATAAATCCTATTAAGTGCTCTCTCTCACACTTGATATGGCAGTGCTGTTAAAGAAGGGGATAAATATATCCACAAATATAACAGGAAAAAAATTTTAAGCTCAAAATCCTAACTAAAAGTGAAGGGAAGTGAAATTCTGAAGTTAAGTTAGGATTTCTGAACCGCCTCCCCTGCCCCATATTTATCAGGAAATATGGAAATTCGCACAGGTTTTGTAATTGAAACTGCAATGGATTTTTATTTTTTTTTTAAATCAAGCCTGTGTAATTGCAGTATTGCCCTGAGCATCCTGCCCTGCACAGACTTAATGCTAAGGTGGGATCACCACCACACAACAAAAGACATTCCAGATAACTGAATGGCATCCGCTCCCCTTGCCGTGTGATCCTGTGAGCTGTACAGTGATGGTAACCAGAATGACAGCCTGACCAGACGTGCTGCATCCCAGCAGGGTTCTTGTGGGGCTGGCTTACTCTGCCAGCCTCAGGATGCTCCATTTGGACTCTGTCCTTTATTTTCATGTTAAAGAAAACATCTTCCTTCAGAACTAACTCTGCTGCCTCAGGGCTGTTTCCGTCCATCGTGTGGGATATGCTGCTGCAAAACTGCCTCCAGGCCAATGCTGCCCCAAAGCCTCCTGCAGGACCTGCCTGCTGCACCTGGGAGCTCAGCATGTCCCTGCCTCTCCAGAAAGCGATGAGTTACCTCTGTGCTGCAAAGCAGCTCTCTTGCTGTGTAACATCCCCAGTTACCGTCACCATGGCAGAAACACTGCCGATGACCCACCTGGCACTGCAGTTCAGTCTCTGAGATGCTGCATGTTTGGAGGGAACCCCCTCCTGTGTCACCATCCAGGGCTGGGAGGCTGGTGTTAGAAATAGCCAGACAGCACATCCACACTGCCAAGGATGAGGGGATTTTGAGTAGCAACTGCATGGCTTTCCTCCCAGTGAGGAGTCCTGTGCTGCTGCAGGACAGTAGCCCACGTCCCACTGGATGCTTGGATGCCCATACCCATCCACAAACCCTCTCTCATGGTCTTGGCATGGATCCATCTTAGCATGGTGCTTCCAAAGATCCTTCTGAGGCAACTGGTCTCAGTCCTGGCCATGAAAGCTCTGCATCCCTAAGATGTGCTGTACTGGGTTAGCTCAGGCTGTACCTACTCACAACACTGGCTTACCCACTGGCTTTTCAACCCCACAGCTTGCCTCGATAACACAACTCTGTATCTGAAGTGCAACAGAAAAGACCACCAGCAGCAACAGCTGTTGTTTTTTCCCTTCTGTCAACCAGGATCGGGCTTTTCCTTAGCCATGGGCACCAGAGGTCTTCACCCTGCTGCTTGGTGGGCTCATGCTGCAGGAGCCTCAGCTACTGAGCCAGCGGCACAGCTCTTCTGGCTCTGCTCTCCTCAGGTGATGTCTCTCCGTTCCCCTGCTGCCTCAGACCCTTATTCATTATTTTGCAGCACACACGTGAACTCCTGCTCAACTCGGCCTCATTGCTTGTAAATGATGAACACAAATGTCTCTCTGGGGTTTTATCACAATTGAGATTAAATCCAAGAAATTAAACCCTCCTCAGAAATGGAAAGGGGCCATGCCCTCTAATCGCGAGTGCAATAGGAGTTGATTGTATTACTGAATTTCTAACAAAGACTTCAGGAAACACAATGTGTTTTACTCAAATTGCACACTTTTTTGAACAGCTGTAAGATAGAGAATATGTGTAAATGTTGCTGTCACTGGAGAAGTATTTGTAATGTAGCATATAACTATAGCAGGCTTGTCAGTGGGCTTGGTGATGGCACAAGGCTGCGCATCAAGTCCCCAGGTAATTCCAAAGTTGTAAATGTATTTGCTGTACAGAGGAAATGCATCAGTGCTTGCACTTCCCAAGAAAGTGGAGGCAAGGTCCTTTTTGGAGCGCCAGCAGCTTTCCCCAGGACGGCTGGCATCAGCAGTGTCACGGAGGGGCTCCTTTATGTCCAAGAACACCATGGCAGTGCAACACCTCTCAGCTGCTCGGGGAGCACAGGGTGTCACAGCTGCACAGAGCAACCGCCGCGTGTTGTCAAACTGCAGTGCAGCGGGCGGCGCGCAGCCCTCCTGCTGACAGCACCTCCAGGAAAGGAAAGGGGTGGGCACGCTCGGTGCTTCAAGGGACACTTGACATGAACAATTTTCTAGTTACAGGTCAAAGCAATAGTCACATTGGTGTCATCTCTAACATAGTAGACCTCATCTTTGCCACTTGCACATCACTGGAGTGGTCACAGCACTGTTCCAGGGCCAAGTCTGTATGTGAGGAAACCTGAAGCCATTGTTTGCAGATGCCTCTGACAGTCGGTAACCTAAGGACCCAAAGGATCATCTTCCTAGGCTGCTCAGCATGCGGGGCAGGCTTCTGACTTGGGGAAGCAGCACTCCAGGCTGCATGGAATATATTTTTAAGAGAATAGATCTATTTTTTTGTATTTGCAGATACATATTTGGACTGATGCAGCTTAGTTATAAGACAAATAATGCAAGATATCTTTTCATAATCACAGACTCATACAAGTTAAGCAAATTTTCCAGGGTTACAGTATCACCCTAAAACAAATGTTGTGTCCACTAGAGCTATCAGTCAGCACTGTTTCACACTCCCTGTCTTGGCATGCTCAGCAGAGGGAAGCCAGCCCTTTCCTCCTCAGGCTGCCCACACAGGAGATCCAGATGGTGCTCACCTCCTTCCAATTACGCAGTGCTTTTAGTCTGCATGCCAAATGTAAACACACACTTTAATCTGCATGTCTCTCCTGACTCAAATGCTGTCAGCTCTGCAGTATATAACCAATAAAAACTCTTGCCTTTTTACATGTTGTGATATGGTGTTTATGGCTCTGGTTGAGTCCCTGCAGTGTCTGTTACTCAGAGGTGCTGATGGCCCTCAGTAAGGAGCTGTTGCAGATCCAGGCTGCAGCACTTTGCGTTAGTGTTGAGCCTGACTGCCTTGCTTTTAGGTTTTTGCCTGCATCCAGGCTGATCCCATACATCCATTCCTAGGCTGCATTGAAGTCACAAACAGTGCATACACAGCAAATCAACACAGCCACTCTCCACTTAGACTGGATGGCCTGGACTTGCTGAGAGTGGGCTGGAGGAACAAGTATTCTTACAGAGGAGAATGAGCTGCCTGTCTTCCCTCACCAGTTAGATAGCATTGGACCCCAGAGCCATTGACCATCTCCTGGAAGAAGCTGAAGAATACAGTGGTCAGTACCAGTGGCAAAGTCTCCTGCACCGTCCAACATTTTGCAGTCTGTAGGTGCAATTAAGCACCTTTCCTTCACAGGATGAGTCTCCGTGTTTATAACCACGGCACCTGAAGAGAAGTACATTCAGTTGTAAGGGCCCCTGGGCACTACACTGAATTCTAGAAAAGCTCTTTTCTTTGTATCTGTTTTTTTCTATTTGACTGCAAAACTGGCCACATTTCCAGAAGTTCTGTTAAATGGATTGTTAGTATGGACTGATGTTGTAGGACCATCCATAGCTGTCACATGAGCTGCTGCTCCCTGAGTAGAGCTTGTTAACTAGAGGTACGGTCCTGCAGACATGCCCTCTAAGAAAACTGACTTTTGGCTTGGCTAAGACCCCTTTCTGTTCCAGCTCACATAAGCAGCTTCACAGGTTCCCCTGCCTGCACTGCCTGTACAGTTCCCTCTTCTTCTTTAGTTTAACCAGCAGGTTTCAGGCTTAAAGAGACCTCATGTTGCGTACAAACAAGTGTATTCTCTAAGTAGTCCAGCTGCAAACTTTTCTGCTGTTTTTCAGTGAGAAGGCCACTGCTTCTCCCAGAGGTCTCTGGTGTATTTTAATCCTGGCAGCACACCCAGAGCAGTAGTGACTCAGGCTACAGGGGTTGCTAACAGCTCTTCTTACCTGTGTTTCCCCCCACAGTACCACCTCTCCTTCAGGAAAAGAGTCCTACTGCTCACTGCCCTTGTTGTCAGGTAGGGAAGCCCTGCCCGATGCTGGAGCCAGTCCCACTGATCTCTGGCTGCTTTTCGCACGCAGCATCACTTCTCACTGGCACAGGGTACATTCCCTGCCTTTCACCCCACTGCTCCTGTTTGCACCAGCAGCCTGCCTGCCATCAGCTCCCCATACGCTTATCCCTGTTAATATCTTTGTTAACATGCTTTTTAATCAGACTTTTGTCCTTGCTTTTGGCACATGCACAGATGGGGACACAAAGGA
Source organism: Phaenicophaeus curvirostris (assembly GCF_032191515.1). NCBI lineage: Eukaryota > Metazoa > Chordata > Aves > Cuculiformes > Cuculidae > Phaenicophaeus > Phaenicophaeus curvirostris. The sequence continues at coordinate 8,248,299 of NC_091414.1, forward strand.
AGAGCAGACCAGTCTCTGGCTCCACGCCTGGTGTCGGCAGCAGAATTTGGTGTTTTGATCACCCCTCAGTCTACACGAGGCCAGGGCTGCTGCTGCCAGACAGAGTTCACCTGTCTTAAAAGGGACAAAGGAGCTCTAGACAGGAGTTAGCAGGGCTCATGGAAAGAACTTGAAACCAGATTTGATAGGGGAAAGGGACAGATGCAGGCTCGCTGGAGGTCAGCATGGGGGTGGCATAGCAGTGTTTGAGGCATGATGTGATAGTGAGGGCCTTCGCTCTGCCGTCTTTATAGAGGTAGGGGATGGAGATCCATGTGGCAGCAAAGACACGAGGATTATTGATGTGTTTGAAACCACAGAAATTCCTAAAAACAGTCACATAGGAACTGGGGTTTCTTCCCCTCAAAAGGTGGCAGGATCATTAGCCCAGCTCACAACACAGAAAACAAAAGGGAGGAGCTGGAAGCCATTGTGCAGCAGGAAAACCATGAGATAGTTGCCATCACGAAAACATGGTGGGACACCTTGCACAGCTGGAGTGCTGCAATGGATGGCTACAAACTCTTCAGAAAGGACAGCAAGGAAGGAGAGGCAGAGGGGTAGCCCTGGATGTTAGGGAGTGTTTGTATTGTCTGGAGCTCAATGATGGCAGCAATAGGGTCGAGTGTTCACAAGAATCAGCAAGGCAGATGTCATGGTGGGAGCCTGTTTCAGACCACCTGACCAGGATGAGGAGGCAGATCAATTGTTCTATAAGTAGCTGGAAGAATCATAGAATCACCAGGTTAGAAAGGACCCACTGGATCATCAAGTCAAGTCTAACCATAACCATGGGAAGCCTCATGATTGCTGGGCCTTTTTCTCGTGGGGGACTTCAACCCCCGTACGTCTGCTGGGAATACAATACAGCAGAGAGGAAACAGTCCAGGAGATTCCTGGAGTGTGTGGAGAACTTCCTGATACAGCTGGTGAAGGATCCAACTGGGGAAGGTGCCTGCTAGACCTGTGGTTCAGAATCAAGAAGGACTTGTGGGTGATTGGGCACAGCCACCATGAAAGGACAGAGGTTTTGATTCATGGGGAAGCAAGGAGGGTGGCAGGGGCTGAGGGGGTGTCAGCAGAGTGGCCATTGCAGTGCTGGAGGGCAGACCCTGGCCTGTTTAGGGAGTCCCCTGGGAGGCAGCGCTGAAAGGCAAAGGAATCCGGAAAGGCCGGACACTTTTCAGGGAAGAAGTCTGGAAGGCGCGGTATCAGGCTGTGTCCATGTGTCAGAAGATGAGCCAGCAGGGAGGAGACTGGCCTGGCTGAACAGAGAGCTTTGGATGTAACTCTGAGGAAAAAGAACAGTTTGCGGCCTCTTTGGAGCAGCAGCTCAGGAGGGCGATGAGGATGGCGTGAGGTTATGCAGAGAGAAAGCTGGAAGGGCCAAACCCAACTAGGAATGAATCCCATTGCTGAGGTGAAGGAAGGAGAATCTCTATCCTTTGCTGGATGTGGAGGGGATTGTAGTGACAAAGGGTGAGGAAAAGACTGAGCAGCTTAATGCCTCCTTTGCCTCAGCCTTTAATAGCAAGACCAGTTGTTCTTGAGGTATTCAGCCCTCTGCACTGCAAGACAGGGATGGGGAGCAGAATGGAGCCCTCATAATTCAAGGGGAAAGGGTTAGCGACCTGCTGCACCTCCAAGACGCACAGCAGGGGGGTCTTTGGGGTCAGATGGAGTCCACCAAGGGTATTAAAGGAACCAGCGGAGCGGCTCACCAAGCCACTTTCCATCATTTATCAGCAGTCCTGGCTCACTGGGGAGGTCCCACACGACTGGAAGTCAGCAAATGTGACACCTGCCTCAAGAAGGGTCAGAGGGAGAACTACAGGTCTATCAGCCTGACCTCAGTACTGGGGACAATTATGGAGCAGTTTATCTCACGTGCCATCGCGTGGCACATACAGCGTAGCTGAGTGATCAGGCCCAGTCAGCATGGGTTCAGGAAAGGCAGGTCCTTCTTGACTGACCTGATCTTCTGGGGAAGAGATTATGCCCCTATACTCAGCACAGGTGAGAAGCTGCACCTCAGAACCTGCATTGTTTTGGACTCCTCCCAGCAAAAAAATACATGGAGGGGCTGGAGCACGTCCAAAGAAGAGCAATGGAGCTGGGAAAGGGTCTGGAGCACAGAGGTTACAAGAAGTGCCTGAGGGAACTGGGGCTGTTTAGTCTGGAGAAGAGGAGGCTGAGGGGAGACCTCATCGCTCTCCTCAGTTCGCAGCAAGGAGGTTGTAGTGGGGTGGGTGCCAATCTCTTCTCCCAAGGCACAATTAATAGATGAGAAGAAATGGCCTCAAGTTGCACCAGGGGTTGTTTAGATTGGATATTAGGCGATATTACTTCCCCACAAGGGTTGTCAAGCACTGGCAGAGGCTGCCCAGGGAAGTGATAGAGTCACCATCCCTGGTGGGGTTCAGTGTGTGGCTGTGGCATGTGGGGCCGTGGCTGAGTGATGGTCTGGTCAGTGTGGGGTTAAGGGTTGGACTTGACCTTAATCAAGATCTTTTCCAACCTAAATGATTCTATGAATTGTTTTCAAGTTCTTTGCATTCAACCTGAAGTTGGAATTCTGTGTAGCTGTCATCAGATTGTGGAAACGTGGTTTAAGGATATGCGGACTCTCCCATCCCCAAAGACTGTTACACACGGCCCAAGCACACAGATGGCACCAAGCTGGGCACAGCAGCTACAGCTGTTTCTTTTCCAAAACACCACCTGATAAAGGGGTGGTATTTGTATCACTTGTGGCCTTGACACTCCCAGGAAAGAGAAGGTCTCCATTCATTCTCCTCAGCTTGCAGAGAGTTCAAGCCCACACCAGTCAGGCCTCAGAAAACTGGGGTAAAGCAGGGTGGAGGGCACCTTCCTGCTGCAGCAGACATGGCGCAAGCAAGAACACAGCTGGGTCAGGAGGGAATAAATGAACAAGTAGGAGGCTAGGATTGAGGCTTTGCCATTACAGAGCTCAGCTGGGAGGAGAATTGCCTAACATGGTCCAAGGCCTGCCTGGACTCACTCAGTTCCAAGTCACTTCTAGGACTTCATGGCTGAGATGCAGCATGTGGCTCCTGTTCACAGACTGTAACCCCATTGCCCCACTACACCACAACATGAAGACAAATATTTCCCTCCAGCCCCTTGATGGGATGGCCACAGCCAAACCACCTCCCTGGGGCCAGCCAAATGCCTACCTTCTTCCTTTGTGATGCTCCCTTATGCAGCTACCCAGGACTCCCCTCAACCTCTTTAAAACCTGTCATGTCATCAGGAGCACAAGCTATTTCTTCCTCCCCAGGACACATACCCCCCATCTCCTCCAGATCTGCTCTCATTTCCCTTGTTCCTTTGTGTGCCGTGGGCAGTGCCTCTGCACACTTAGGGCCAGTCACACTGCTGAGAAGGAAAAACCAACATCCTGCTAGTAATGACTGAACTCAACCTGGATCAGCCAGAAAGTTGAAGCTGTTAATTTCAAGTGCCCATCCAGGATATTCCCATGGTGCATCCAACAAAGCTGGGATTATACAGAGTAAATAATGACATAAAACCAAGCAGGCTGAACACAGCAACCAGGGAGAGATGGAGCCTAGGACAAGATCATCTCTTACCAAGACCTTACCAGCTGCAGTAATTCCAGGCCAGATTCCAGGAGCACCTTGGCTATCCCGGCTCTGCAGATGGACCAGCTGCCTCCAGAACTGTGTAGAATTGCCAATAAATGGGAATCTTGTTTTCTTCAAAAGCCGCAGCATCTCAGCTGCTTCTGAGAACAGGCGCAGTGCCCACTCTTTGCATTTCCAACCACAAGGAAATGCTGGGTAGATCCCACCCACTAGGACACCCTGAAGCCTGGGTAAATAATGTCCTAAGTCCTTATCAACTCAGCGTGCTCCCTCCTGCGCTAACCCAAACCAAACCGCACACCGGAGCACAGCAGGAACACCAAGGGGTAGCAAGTGCCCGGCCCCTCTGGGCCAAAGGGGACACACAAAACATCAGGGAGAGCGCAAGGCTTCTTTAAGGCAAACGTGCTCCATTCTAAATCACATCTTTTGAATCTTTGAATCTTTTTTTTTTTTTCTCTTGTCTCACAAAGTCTCTTAAAGAGGTTTTCAGTACCATGAATACCGTGTTTATTCTGCTGTTCTTTTTCTCTAAAAGAAGCTGAAATTCCTTCATATTTGATAGGAATGGTTGGACTCGATGATCTATGACTCTATGACATCCTCCAGCATGGACAGCTACAGAAAAAGCTTGCCCCACTGCTACACAGGGATTCAGTAGTCCAGCAGGTAAGCTGTAAGCGGCAGAAATATTTATTTTTCATGCCTGCCTGAGACCCCTAAACTGAAGTATCCCTGGTGAATCATGAAAAAGCATTCAAACTGAGCAGTTCAACAAGCTTTATATGTGTGAATATGATTTCATGAGCAAGGACAAATTACTAAGGACAGGAGTGTGTTTCCAAACATCAGTTCTAACTCTGCTCAAGACCTTGAGATTGGAGATATTTCTGTCCTAGAATCATGGCTGAGAGCTGAACCTGCCCACGTGTCGAGCCATGGGTACACGAGGCTTAACAAAAAAATCCTGAAGAAAACAAAAGGCATATAGGCCTGCGAGGAGAGAAGAGAAGCACCGAGTACACAGAGCATGTGCCAGGCAGCACCTAGGTAAGCAATGTCCATTTTCATGTGGTTGTGGTCTACATGTCTGTTCTAACTTTGGGTAACTCCAAACAGAATTCCATATCAGTGCAGCTTCCCAGGCCTTTAACCATTTGCAAAATCTAGCACTAATTACAAGATCCTCAAGCAGAGAAACAGCGTGAAGAGAGAATGCTGCAGCAGCTCTGTGTAAGGATGAGCACCACTATCAGGTATCCCAGGGCCCTGCCATGAGGCATTTACAGCTGGGACTCTGCTCAGGTAACTGCAATCTAAACCAAGTGGTTCTCCAAACAGACAGTCCCTGCAGAGAGACAGGCACCTGAGACCTCTCCACAAACAAGTTAAACACATTCAGGAGCTTCTGAAAGGCACAAATTGATAGATGGAAAAGATACTTCATCATTCAGGCTGGGTTGCAGGCCAAAGTATCTCTGTCTTTTAAGTGTGAGGACTGAAAACTGGTTGATCCATCCTTGTTCAAGAAAAACAGCCTTACAGTTACTGGGGTGTGGTGATCCAGTTTCTAGAAAAGAGAGCAACAGAGTAAGACTGTGCTAAGTCCCTTTGTGGAGAGGTGTAATTTACACTACGTTGATGGGGATGAACAAACAATTTAATAGAAGAGAGATCCAGACTGTTGCCCCATCACAGAGCAGAACCACAAGCACAGGGTATACCAAACCAGTTTCTCAGTGAGTGGAAAGCTGTGAGCTGCATCAGGAACACAGAAGAGGTAAACAGAAAGAGTCTCCAGCAGATCCTTGAGCTGACAGGACAGAACTGCACGAACAATGCCTGAGGTCTGCGAGTGTGGCACAATCAGCCACGTAACAGTAAAAGATTCGCATGTAGATACTTTGAGTCCAGAACTCACAGTTCCTGAAATCATTCGGGCACAGCAATTATGAGTTCCTCTGGAGAAGTGCTGCTGGAGGGAGCCTGGACTGCGAGCACAGAGGAGGTGCACACGGCTGGGTGAGATGAACTCCACTCTGAGCAGGCGTTTTGAACAAGATCAGAATTCCTTCTGCAAAATATTCCATGGAACGTCTTTGCACATCTTTTGTCTGGCAGTGGTCTGAAATTTGCACTTGTGTAGCCAAGTTCACCTCTAACACTTCAATACGTGACAAGGGATTTCTGTGGCTCAACTGCACCTCTGGGTGATTGCGGAAAAGTCACCCTGCTGCTTTTTTTTTTTTTGCTTGTTATTTTATGAAACATGTATAAACCTGACAATATTTGGATGAGAAGCTACAACAATTACTCTATCTGTGCAAGACTAACAACATCACTAAGGCAAGTCCAGTTGAGGCACCAGCCTCCGCACAAACTCACTGGGAAAGACAGAGAAAAGCTAACTTACAGCTACCCTGAAAACGTGTCTGCTTTGTTTCTTTGAGCATGGTCACACTTGTAAGACTGAAAGGCTCTCAGTACCACATCACCACAGTCATGGGTTGGCTGGAAATGGTGAAGAGCCATGCTGTACTGAGAATTTAGTTAGCTACTCTGCCTTGTATCTTTGTGGGGGTGTAAGGATGTGATGAAAGAGGGGATACTGAGAGGAGAGCTTAGGAAGAAATGTCTTGCTGTGAGGATGGGGAGGCCCTGGCCCAGGTTGCCCAGAGCAGTGGTGGCTGCCCCGTCCCTGGGGGTGTCCAAGGCCAGGTTGGATGGGGCTTGGAGCCCCTGATCCAGTGGGAGGTGTCCCTGCCCATGGCAGGGGTGGAACTGGATGGACCTTGAGGTCCCTTCCAACTCAAACCATTCTATGATTCTATGACGCTGCACACACCAAAGTGCAAAGCCTGAGTCACATTCCTGATGTGAATATTTGCATTGGATATTTTGTTTTATTCTCAGTCTCTGTGGTTGAAGTTTTCCAGGGAATTCCTAACCACCACATTAACCTGATGCCCATTAGCAACTGGAAGCAATGGATGGGGTCTTCAGCCCTGCAGGATCTCTAACAATACAACCCACACTTCATAAAATTGGCAAAGCTTGCAAAATATAATTTTAAGGTAATCTGCTGTTTGGATAAGACACATTCTCCAAGTTCTATGCACAAGTAATAAAAGGGGAAATGACTCTCTTTTGAAAGGTGACAACTTGTGAGGGTTTTGGGTATTTATCCACCTAATACTGTACTAGCCAGAGCAGGACGTCTGCAAGCCAAGAGTTCTGTACTATCCAAGTGCTAAGGGTAAGAATATCAATGGAAGCACTGCCTTTAAGTGTCAATATTTCTTCCAAATGAACGAAAAATTGCACCTTCAGAAATCAGATGCATTGGAAATCACAAAAAAACCCAATTGGTGAAAGCAACAAATTTGAAAACAAACCAGCCCTGGGCATGTAATTCTCATTCAGTAAACATTTTACGCAAAAGTAACTCGGGGAATTGTTAGCACCTTTATATGGAATCTGCAGTAGACAAATCAATTAAGTTTAGTTGCCTCACTTTATAGAAACACTTCATGGCTTAAAGACTGTATGATGGCCCCCGAGCACCTTGTGGACCCACAGCTGAACTTTGTTAGAAGTCAAGCAAGAGACCTAGTCAGATCAAGATTCATAATAACAAAGGAAACTGAAGCACCTCCAGCAAAGTTGTTCCTCTGGATTTATGATCCAGATATAGAATCACAGAATAGTTTGGGTTGGAAGGGACTTTAAAGATAATCTAGTTCCAACCCCCCTGCCGTGGGCAGGGACACCTCCCACTGGATCAGGCTGCCCAAGGCCCATCCAACCTGGCCTTGAACACCTCCAGGGATGGGGCAGCCACAACTTCCCTGGGCAACCTGTTCAGTGCTTCACCGCTCTCATAGTGAAGAAATTCTTTCTTACGTCTGCCCCTCTCCAGTTTATACCCATTCCCCTAATCCTATCACTGCAAGCGTTTGTAAACAGTCCCTCTCCGGCTTTCTTGTAGCCCCCTTCAGGTACTGGAATGTCACTCTAAGGTCTCCCCAGAGCCTTCTCTTCCCCAGGCTGAACAAGCCCAACTCCCTCAGCCTGTCCTCCTATGGGAGGTGCTCCAGCCCTGGGATCATCTTTGTAGACTCCTCTGGACCCATTCCAACAGTTCCATATCCTTCTTATGTTGAGGATCCCAGAACTGCACACAACACTCCAGATGAGATCTCAAAAGAGAAGAATAGAGGGGCAGAATCACCCCCCTCAACCTGCTGGCCACGCTTCTTTTGATGCAGCCCAGGATATGGTTGGCCTTCTGGGCTGTGAGTGCACAGTGCCAGCTCATGTCTAGCTTCTCATCACTGATCCCCCAGCCTCCGCAGGGCTGCTCTCAACCACATCATCCCCCATCCTTTATTGAAACAGGGAATTGCCCTGACCCAGGTGTAGGACCTTGCACTTAGCCTTATTGAATTTCATGAGGTTCTCTCAGACCCACTTCTCCAGCCTGACCAGGTCCCTCTGGATGACATCCTGTCCTTTTGATGTGGCAACTACATCACTCAGCTTGGTGTCATCTGCAGACTTGCTGAAGGTGCACTCAGTCTTGCTGTCTATATAATTTCTGGACATATTAAACGGCACCAATCCCCAACAGTACAGACCCCCAAGGGACACCACTAGTCACAGATCTCCATCTGGACTTTGAGCCATTGACCGCTACCCTCTGAATACGACCATCCAACCAGTTTCTTGTCCACTGAATAGTCCACCCATCAAATCCGTATCTCGCCAATTTAGAGAGAAGGATGCTGTGGGGGACCATGTCAAAGGCTTTACAGATGTCCAAATAGATCACACATCTGTTGGTTTATCCGCGTCCACTTCTGTGGTTACCCCATCATAGAAAGCCACTAAGTTCATCATACAGCATTTGCCCCTGGTGAAGCCGTGCTGGCTGCCATTAATCACCTCCATGTGCTTTAGCAGAGCTTCTAGGAGGATCTGTTCCATGATCTTCCCAGGCACAGAGGCGAGGGGGACAGATCAGTAGTTCTCAGGGTCGTCTTTTCTACCCTTTTTTAAAACAGGTACATTACCCTTCTTCCAGTCACCAGGGACTTCTACTGATTGCAATGACTTTACAAATATCATGGAGAGTGGCTTGGCAACCACATCTGCCAGTTCCCTCAGGACTCTGGGATGCATCTCATCAGCTCCCATGGACTTCTATATGCTCAGGTTCCTCAGGCAGTCATGAACATGATACTCCTCTACTGTGGAAGGAGGTTTACCCCCCTGGTCACCATCTTGTTGTCCCTTGACCTAAAAGGGGTGAGAGGAGCAGTTGTCAGTGAAGTCTGAGGCAAAATAAAGTTGTTGAGTACCTCAGTCTTCTCCTCATCTGTTGCTACAAGGTCACCACTTTCAATGGCTCCCCTCTCTTAGTGTGCAACCAACACCATTGACCATGAGAAACTGGGCTGTCTTCAGCAGGAGCTGCAGCACAGCAGCTCTGAATGGTCTAGCAAGGCAACAGCACAGTTGTAGATGTGTCCTCATTGAGCTGCAACCACCCCAGGAGCTGACAGCATTCCGAGTGTTCACTCTCCAGTACCTACAATGGCTGCTTAGCAGGGACCAGCTGAGGAACAAGCCCAGAGTTCCCAGAGATAACTGAGAGGGCAGGGTGCAGCCATCCACAGATGATGGTCGTCATCTTCCAGTGAAGACTCTGAAAGTAATGAACAAGCTACGTCAAGTCACAGGGCCTCCTAGTCTCCTTCCTGTCATTCCCATTCCTTTGCTCATGCCCATCACTAGCATCAGCCAACACCCACCAGCTCCTTGCACACCTTCAAAAAGGTTGGGAACTATCAGCGCTTCATCTCCACCTTCTTCCAGTGGCCACCATAGTTTTCAGATGCCTTTGAAAAGAGAATGAAGGTCAGTCAGTTGTCAGGTGAAAGGTTGTCCCTGCTGAGCCACATCAACTGCAACAGCCAGAGAAAGTCTGTTTGCATTCGACTGTCGTTGACAAACCACTGAGTGCTGTCTGACAGCATTATCTGCTATGAAACCAGCTAAGTCCCGGTCAGAACAAATATATAGTATAACAAAGAAGCTGAAAACAACATAAAACAGCTGATGCAGAAGTAGCTTGATATTTGTCTGGAAAAGACATCATTTGACTATTTTATTTTCCAGTGGGCCCACGGTGTAAGAGTAAGCGGGATGACAACCCTCAGAGTGAGACACAGCACCATCACCAATCCCAACAGCAAACCACTCCACAAATCCAGAGACCCAGAGAGGCTGGAACCCCAGCTACAGAACACAGCACTCTGATTCACAGAATCATGGAATGGTTTGTGTTGGAAGGGACCTCAAAGCCCATCCAGTTCCACCCCTGCCATGGGCAAGGACACCTCCCACTGGATCAGGGGCTCCAAGCCCCATCCAACCTGGCCTTGAACCCCTCCAGGGATGGGGCAGCCACCGCCGCTCTGGGCAACCTGGGCCAGGGCCTCCCCCACCCTCACAGGAAAACATTTCTTCCTAAGATCTTATCTAAATCTCCCCTCTTTCAGCTTAAAACTGTTCCCCTCATCCTGTCCCTGCGCTCCCTGATCAAGAGCCCCTCCCCAACTTACCTGGTACTGGAGGCTGCTCTTTGTACTCTCTCTAGACTTTTATTCTACTTCTCAAATACTTTTCCCATTTCAGCCAGACCAGCCAAGAGACCAGATCAGCTGTGGTGGATTTTGAAGGCCCATCACACCTCTCCTGGAACAGGATTTCTCTGGACAGTGGTGCTGACAGGCCTTTACCCAAACATAAGGCAGCGAGTTTTAAATCTCAAATCACTCTGCTCACTCTCCATCACCCTCTGGACACACGCCCTCCATGTCCTGCCAGATATTCAGTTCCTGCCCCACTCCACCACTGGCAGCAGACCAACCTGCCCAACATCTATCTCATCCCCTGAAGGGAAAACAAGGACCAGCAGTGCTGCTGAGAAAACAGGACTTGAGTAGCAACAGCACTTGCCATGGGGAAGGCAGCACTTTCTTAGCCCAGAAGATAACAGACTGAGGAGGAAGAATGATCCCCAGCTACTAAGAAGTAGACACAAAAACACAGTAAAAGCAATGACGCTGAAAGATGGAGAGTCTGTGGCCAAAACCAACAGAGCTATCGACAACCAGGTGCTGCAGTAAAGTCTGTGTGTGTATTTTCTTCAGGAACTGTGGGCAATGCAGCTGCAGTGGGATAAACATGGAACCAGAGGGAGCACCAGTCCTCTAGAAGAACTGCAGATGCAAAGACAGAAGGAAGTTGGGACAGACTGCACATGTAGAGGCATAGGGTCAGAGTGAGAACAGGAAAACTGAACAGGAGAAAAAACAGGGTAAGTAGACACCATGGTTAGACGAGAGTGAAATAAATTGTAGAAAGAGGATGAGAAAAGACGGAAGAAATGAGAAAAGTCTAATGCTAAACAGGGAAAGGAGAAGGAAAAAGGAACTGAATGCTGAAATAAGGTTGCTCTGTACAATGAAAGGAAAGCTCCATGCACTGAATTAATAGGAAGGAAAATGTCTGGAAAAGCAGCAAAACCAAAGTGAGTTCAGAAGCATAACAACGGTAGCTGCAACATCATCTCACAAGCTTAAGAGAAATGAAATCACCAGGTACCCAGAGTGTCCATCGACACATGGTAAGAGACTTGGTCCTTCCACCTTGCTCGCTGTTGAAGCAACTCTGCTTCTACCTAAACGAATGTTAGTAATTTTTCCAGTTTTTAACTTTTACAAATATCCAATTCTGATGATTTCTTTTGTTGAAAGTATTTAATAAGCAGTATGCTTAGCACTCTTAGCAACACCAGCTTTATTTCTAAAGCAGGATGCAAACAGTACAGTAGCCAACAAACCATTTTGGAGGGTCGCGTTTTGCTGCTACTGGTAGGGAAAAAGTTGCACCAAATTCTAATTCCAGACATGGATAGAATTCATCAAAAAATATTATTCTTCAAAATGAAACAATAGAAAAAACAAAGAACTTTACATAAATTCTACGCTACACTACAGCTCCTAGAGGGCCTTGTGCAATCACCAACTTGAAATACACAGACAGGTAGAAAAACCCTAAAAAACCTCCTGCTATATGCTTGAGTTCAAAAGGGATCTGCAGAGTCAAAAAAGTCCCTGCCCGGCTTGGTAGGAAAGGATCCTGTGTCCACTGACACCTCAAACAGCTCTAAGAGGTTTTGTAGAAGGATGCCAAGCCACCGTCAGGTATGTTTCTGTAAGGTAGTTCTAACTGATGCATTTCTCCATCACTCTTGGCTGAGTCCTTCCAGCAGACACTGCTACAGACTACGTGAAGATCTTCATCCTGAAGTCCACAACACTGGCAAGGTGGTCTCATCGCTCCTCTTCCGTATTGATACCTTCTACTTCTCTCACATGCTGGTTGCTTGTTGTGGAGGCACCCCGGGCGTTGGCTGGCGGGGCAAAGTGTACATGGCCCCAAGGAACTGGTCAGCAATGCGGCCAGCTTCTCTCAGTCCGCTCAGCAAAGCACCATGAACAGTGGCAGGGTAGTTGCGAATTGTATGTTCTCCCGCAAAGAACAGGCGAGGAATCGGCTGGGTGAAACAGAATAGTGTTATGGTTTGTTCACATTTGTTCAGATTCTGCAGCAAACAAATATGTTCAAAAGAATGCTCAGAGTCCTCTAATCCTACTCCAGTCTCCACCAACAGGAAGGTGACGCACAAAAGACTGTCTATGTCAGAAATACTTCAACCTGTCCTACAAATTACCAAGAAAGTCTCTCATTTCACAGGAAACTTTATGTTCGTAACGACTGTAAACGTAAGGATATATTTTCCAATTATTTGCCAATATTCTTACTTTGATACAAAGACAATAATGCTCTACTTGAAAAACAGCCCTTTCAGACCCAGATACGCAGGGCAGAGTAGTGTCCCCAGCTGTACACCAAAAAAGCATTTGAATATTGTCTCTACAACCATACAGCCAAATTGTTACATATATTTAAGTACTACGATGTTTCTGGTCCTGAGATCCAGACTCCAAGACAGCGAGCAAACAAAAACTTTAGCAATTCATGTAAATTAGCAGTTTCTCTTCAAACTGAGACCTAAACCAACTATGACAGTGTCATAAAAAGTAGGAGAAAACCAAACTTCCCTATTATGTACTGTGCAGAGAATCGCTTTATCAATAGCTCTGTTTATTAATGACTTGCATCACTAGAAAAATGACATAATTAAAGCCAAAGCCAGACATCTTTCTCTGCCAGTGCTTTTGGAATGGCTAGTGCTTTTAAAACTTCATCCTCACTAAGTGAACTGGGGATGACTTATACTTTATTGTTTCTGCTCCAGTTTGGCAGAGACCTTTTGATTCCTTTTCCTCTCACTCTGGCATTCACCCTCTTCCAAATCACTACAACTCCCTTAAATATGGTGATGGACAACATAAATACGAAGTTTGAAACAGTACATGTATAATGTTACAACTCTGTTCAGACATTATCAAATGGACTTTTTGAATAAACCAACTCTTTTTCTAACAATCAAATAACACCAAACCTGGGAAGGCAGAAATGATGAATGGAAAACTGAATTATTTCACAGGTTCTAGTAATTCATCAGAAGATACCATTTATCTATACTTGTGTTTAGACATGTATGCAAAAAACTTAGAAAAACCATCCCGTTCTGAGGTTTTTCTAAATTGAACAGAGGCATCTCTCACCTGTGGAGCACCTGGAATGGCTGGCCCTGGAGTAATCGGCTGAGCCATCAAATCATAATCATTCCCAGATGATCCAGCTGCTACGTAGGAGTACGATCCCCGCGCCCACGGGTCAGCACGCCAGCGGGACACCACAGTCTCTTTAGGCTGAGACAAGACAGAAACTTCAGTTGTGACACAGTGCAAGTTCTACAGTCAGTGCAAGATACAAAAGGTGCAAACTGCAAGAATAAAAGACACAAAGTCCTCAGGCTACGTTAATGGCGGAATTCCAAGTGACAGCACACACTAAGGTAAATAACTTGTCTTTCGTTAGAAGAGCAGAGCAGAGAAGAAGAGCAACAAAGCTGGTGAGGGGGCTGGAGAGCAGGTCTTACGAGTAGCGCCTGAGAGAGCTGGGGGTGTTTAGCCTGGAGAAGAGGAGGCTCAGGGGAGACCTCATTGCTCTCTACAACTACCTGAAAGGAGGTTGTAGAGAGGAGGGTGCTGGCCTCTTCTGCCAAGTGACAGGGGACAGGACAAGAGGGAATGGCCTCAAGCTCCGCCAGGGGAGGTTCAGGCTGGACATTAGGAAAAAATTCTTCACAGAAAGGGTCATTGGGCACTGGCAGAGGCTGCCCAGGGAGGGGGTTGAGTCACCTTCCCTGGAGGGGTTTAAGGCACGGGTGGACGAGGTGCTAAGGGGAATGGTTTAGTGTTTGATAGGAACGGTTGGACTCGATGATCCGGTGGGTCTCTTCCAACCTGGTTATTCTATGATTCTATGGTGGCTTGGTGGCAGTACCTTAATTCTTTCCAGGATATTACCAGAACCCACTGCACACAGCTTCTGCACTGGAACTCAGACTCTGCTGTCAGCTGCACACACCATTACTTCTCCCTTCATGGACAAAATGACAACACACACTTTCTATTCCTTCACTTCCTTCCACCCCCAGCTCATCTTAATGTCTCTTCTGATCTATGTTATAGACCTATGTATGGTCTGTAGCTCATCTGGGCAAATGACTGCATGAAGGGCACCTGCACGGGCACCTGCACTTCTCCAACCCATCTGGTTTGCCAAGGTAATGGTCATGATTAAAGTTACTCCACTGAAAGATGCAGAAGTGGGAGCATCACTGGGATTCAAAACAGCATCACACTGAGGCCTAACTGCAGTTGAGACCACAGGACAGCTTCTTCACCTCACAGGCAAACACTGAAAAGGGATGGGTGTGAATCTGAAACCAGCACAGACTCGGTCCAAATGCATAACTGAGTTTTAACAGAAATCATACCCTGTAAAAATACAAACATCAAGACAAGAACCCCATCTCCTGTTCCTGGGCATGAAGGTATTTAATGGAATTGCTCCTGATTGAACAGACTTTCCCACCAACGAAGAGCAAGAGGGTCTATCTAGTGAGGGCATTATCTGTTCCAGCAGGCACCATATCACAACTTAGCAAGGAAAGTCTCCTGGACCCCAGCACCAACAGATCAGAGACGGTGTCCCTGAGGCTGGCCTCAGCAGGACTAATTTGATGCCTTCTGCTGAGTCTGTGAAAAGGCCACAGAGGACTGGGGCCACGTATTGAGGTGTAATTCTCCAGGGGCCTGGAGACCACATTTCCCAATATGGTTTGATGACTTAATTGAGAAAATCCCTCACCATAATTTCCAGCACTTTTTTATCCCAAAGGTAAGAAACGGAGTGATGATCCAAGCCCTCACAGACTGCTTCCCGGGAAAAAAGTAACCTCACATTGCCATCTCTCTTGGATGGAGACCACTGTGACAGCCCTGCATGTTATCTCACCTGTGTCTTTAAGGTATTTCATGAATTTCTTAATTCTCTCTAGTAATCACATGAAGCATTGCCATCTAACAGGAAATAAAGCCAGAGAGAAATTTTCCTTCACCGTGTTGGTTTTGCAGCTACGGCCAACCCAGATACAACGCAGGGCAGAATATGGAAGCACTGGTTCCCCAGTTTGGAGACTGCACCAGTCGTAACAGCAGCTGCAGTACTCACGTGCCACACACCACATACATGAGCCGGCTTTTATTTTCATCCTGACAAGCAAAGGCTGCAATTAGGATTCCCACTGAACGGGGAGGAGGGTGGCTAGAGGATAAAACATGTACTACATGTACTGCAGCAGAAGTGGTACAGAATGGGAATCCTCCTCAGCAGAGGACAGGAGGCTCACACAGGTCAGCTGCACAGAAAGGCTGGAAAAGTTTCCGTGTGCTGAAGAACAGCTGTGGGGAAAAGTGGTCACAGCTAGCTTTGGGAAATGGAAGTCAAACCAGAATGAGAAAGTATGACAGGAACAAGCAGCAGCACAGGAATGAGGAGGATGTCTCACATTCAAATAAAGTGTTGCTTTTGTTTAACTCTTCTACTTCTCTCTTTTGAACAAATAAAGGCGCTGCACTTGCACAGAAAGCTCCACTTTATTTACAGAGGAGTTCATCCAATCCAACAGGCGAGACGCAGTTTATCTGGATGATAAATGTCAGCCCACAAGGCAGACTTGAGCAAACCTCTCCACTACCAAGTGTTCACAGTACGTAAGGACCCGAACTGTGAATACACGAAACAGAGGCTCACTGAGAGATCTCAATTATCACAACAGAGAACTGCTTTCTCCTTTGAATGCCTGACCAGATATGGAGTCATTCCATACCAGGAGATCATAATTTAATGCACTGAAATATTTTAAGAGTTCAAATAAATTCTCTAAATGTTATATTTATTTACAGCAGAAACCTTACTTCTCCAGATTCTGCTATTTGCTAGTGTGCTTTTTTTTTCCACTTGAAAATGCAACTAGAAAGTAGCTGCAGTAGAACACTTGGCTCTTGGTTCACTCCAGAATGATTTCTACACATTGCATGATTTCTACAGCACCTGTAGACAGAGGAGTCTCAAAGCTCCTCTCAGAGAGGGATCCCATTAGGAAGTGAAATTGTTTTCTGCAAGTTCAGAGAAGGAGCTGTGGATTTATCAGAAAGGCAAGCCTGGAGCTTCCTTCTCCTGCACTCTCCAGCCTCAGAGGTTCAACTGACTATTTTCAGAATATGAGATCCAGTCATTAACTAGAAGTCCATGCTTATAGTCAGCTGTGAGGATCTGTCCATCGTGCAGAAAACAGGAGGATACTGGGGATGATAAAGCTGGGTTCAAGAAGACCTCTACAACCATTGTACAAGAAAGACAAATGAAGTGAATCTATTCCTCATGTGAAATACTAAGCAAGTAAACACTCCAGTTCATGCCCAGCCAAATGCTCACAGAAGAATGCTATATACCATGTGGTTTTCCTGCTACTGTACCATACAGAAACCCCAGTGGAGAAAAGCTGTTTACGTACAACCAACGCCACTTGTAAGAACTGCTCAGAGAACAGACCAAGTATTCAACCAAGTCTCACACACTGCAGGCTGAACAGTTGCAAGACTTTTCAAATCAATGTCCTAAGTGCACAAGTCTTTTTTTTGAGTAATATTTAAGGATTGCCTTTACTCCTTTCCTCCTCCTTCAGTTATTTTCCAGCTAAACCATTTTCTCTGTGGAGTTCACTGGTCCAGAGCTTTACTATATTTAGAGAAGGGGCAGACCGTGGCAGGGAGTATCTGAGCTGGGCTGCCGCTAGCCATGGGCAGCTATGCCGTAACCCCAGAAACAAAGGCAAAAAATTAACTGAAGTACTTGACACTCTGGAAAAGGTGGAGTCTTCCTAGGTCTGAAGCAATCTTCTCAAAAAAAAAAAAAAAAAAACCAAAACAAACCCCAAACCAAACAACCCCTCCTCCCCAAACTCGTGAGCCACCAAACACTGGTGCAGGCACCAAACAGCTCAACCCTGCAGCCAAGCTACAGAGAACAACAGTGTGTTCTGAAATGCAGAGCAGGTACCCATACTGACCTGTGGCACCGCGCTGCTGCCAAAGATGCCTTTGAGGATGGCAAGGCACCGTCCAACAATGACATCGTCACTGATATTTTCCATGATCCCTGCAGCTTCTCCTGCTACCAAGGCCAACAAAATTGGTGCTGGGGGGAAAGGAGGGAAGGAGAGAAAAACAACTGTATTAGTGAAATCATATATTCAACTTTTTAACCAGACAAGCTGGACTTGAACAGGCATGGCTCTACAGCTAAGGTATGAAGTTAAAAACGCAATAAACCCCAAAGCAGCCCTAAATCCTCCACAGTCATGTCAAATTGCCAAAAGTAAAACGAATTAATATATGCTACGGTATTGTTCAGAATTATTAAGAGAACTGATGTATTAAAAATCAAATCCACACATTTGGGAATTGCATAAAAGCGGAAAGGTTTTCTTTAGTGCAGACATTACTTGTTTGATAAAGGAGTTTCCCCTGGAATCATCTGTGCTACAATTAAGGGACCTCAATGCCTTTCAAGCAATCAAAATTTAGGGACAATTAACACCAGCAGAGCAGTTAAGCCACCTGTGCAAGTACTTCATTCACACAAAGTATCTAGATTCCTTCTTTACCGATGCATGCTCACACTAATTAATCTCAGTGGAGTGTAAACCACAAACTGTGGAACCACATCCAGAAAAGCAGCAATTCTGAGAAAAATTCAAAGTCAAATGGACAGATATCAAATAACTCATCTACCCATGTGATGCTGTGGTGGAGAGGGTTAATCGGATTATAGGACACATAGACAAGTAGATGAGTCATTTCACCTCCAACAGGCTATGGTGAGACCGAGTACATAGTTCTGAGAGTCACAGACTCAGGAAAAATCTTCGGTAACTACAGAAAAGCCACCAAAATAATCGAGTGGCGAGAAAATTGCATTTACAAGAAGTGACTTGGAACTGAGCACAGTTACTTAATGAAAACTCTCTCAGTTGATCTTTCTCCTCCTGGAGATATTTATGAACTACATTTAGCAAAGGAAACACCGTAGCCCGAAACAGATGTTGAGCACATTGAAACGGGAAATAAAGTCATCTTTAAAAATTTGGCTTTAACTTTTGTACAGTGTCCCAAAATGATTATTAAATTCCTTATATCCTGGTATAGAGGAGAGGGAGTACTCCGGGCATGTATCCCCATACATCTACTGTTCTTGAAACAAATCTGGCTGAAATCCAGTTGTGTACAGGCTGGAAGACCTGATCACGTATTCTGATTAAAACTAAAAGTCTTTAAAATTCTGAAGAAGTTTGACTGGTGAGGCTGTTACCACTACAAAGACAATGACACTACTCAAAATATGATTAAGACTCTTCAATACGCAAGACCTCTAGGACTAGAAGCTGTTTATTAGAGAAAAATGACACAGGATTGCTCCTCTAGTTCAAATCCATTTTCTGAAAGATTAAGCCTCACCTTTTAAACAACTGAAGGAAATAACAAAAAACTGGTTTCCCATCAATGCAAAGGCATTGGGAATTTTTTTTTGTCATTTCAGTACCAGCTTTCCTTATTTGCCATTCTTAACACAATATGATCCATGAACTTCTCAGCAATTATTGAGTCAACGTACTTTTTTTCTTGTGACAATGCAGCTTCCAGTGAATTTGTTCATGAAAATTTGTATTCAGATGTCCCAAAATGTTTTTATGGGAATTCTGCCTTTCCAGGCATGAGGCCTGTTTCGCAAGCATTTATCCAGACCTGAAAATGTCACCAGTCAGTCACCTGGATTAAACAGAAAGCCAGAAGGCTACAGCAGAGCAGCGAGTACCAAAATGCTGCTGAGAAAAAGCTTCTTGCATGGTGAGAATATGTCACTGCTTCACAAAAGATTCTGTCCTCGGGGCAGTAATGTTTACTGAGCCTTGATACTAAAGAGCAACCAGAGAACGTGGTTTTGGCCAGAGATCACTGAGCAACCACAAAGCTATGGCAGAGAAAAGGCCTCATCATCTTCACCTCGTCTCTATGACAAGCAGGCAAGAAAACAGACTGAAATGTCAGTGGATTTCAGAAAATACTGAGTGTTTCTGCCAGGAGTTCCGCTGCCTGGAGCCTCTCCATCTTTATGGGTTCTACAGCTATGACAACAATCCAACAGCACAGTGGAGCAAGAGGCACAAACAGCACAGGCTGCTGCTCAGGAGCACGCATAGCACTCCTGAGTCTATGGGTTTTCGCAGCCATCATCACCTGAAATGGATTTAAACCCCTAGAGGGTTCCTGTCCAAGCTACAGCAGCCCACCCAGGTGAGGTGTTGCATCTAGGTTTTGCCTCACTCACCACCAATCATTGAACATTGCTCACAGACCAGCTGGCCTCTGCCAATGCAAGGCCTCTGAAGAATTTCCACAGAGCTAACAAAGTGCATGCCATAATACTTCTAGGGTTTTTATTTCTGGATTAATAATCTTTCTCCTGTAAGTACAGATCAAAACACTATGGCTACAGAAATACAGAATATGACAGAAATAAATAACAGCTTCACAAGCTCAGTCAGGTCTACTTTAACATCGCATAGTGCAATCCTGTTAACTGCCACCACGAGTAATGGGAATTGTTTTCCAATTTCAGTATCTGACTTGTGCTTTAGCATAGGATTTCTTTTCAAGAACTTATGAACTAAGAAGTAACTTTTAATTCAGGAATGCTGCAGCGACAAATCACCTTTTCTTGAAGAACTCCATACATCCATCAGACAAAGCAGACACTTAAGACAGCACTGCTCTTAGACAAACAGAACATACATTATTTGCTGTGTTCCTGAAACACTACATAAGCATGTTAGATTAGGTTTTTTTCCTAATATAGCACAATACAAATAAAAAAGTTAAGTTTTTCAGAATACTAGTGGCAACTACACAGCTGCTTAACAAAGCAAAAAAGGTAACACTGTGTAAGTCACCACATGACTTCACAAGGATGCAAGACAAAAATGTAGCCTATAAAATGCAAGTGTCAGAGTAGACAGGTAGCACGGCAACTTAACAGACGCAGCCTGGAATTCAGCATTAGGAAACTCATACTCATCCATGTTCTGTCCTGATTTACTACAGAATTCCTTGCAAGTCAGTGGTGCTCCCTGCTTCCATTTGACTCCCTACAAATACTATCTTCTTATATCCATACATGAACACTAACAGCACCTTAAAAAGTGCTCTTTTCTAAATCTGAAACTACACAAAGACGACATGCACCACAACTACCTTTGTACAGATTCCAGAACAGGAAAAGTTCTCCTCTGCTTGCAGTAGTGCTACCAACGTGACCAAATAAATTGACACTTGGATCCCAGAAGACACGATCAAAACACAACACAACCTAGAAACAAAAAGAATCAAGAATTAGGAAGAGCCCACAGAAAAAGTAGAAATAAAGACAATTATGCTCATTGATGCTTATCACTGGTAAGGTTGAGAAAGGACCTCAAATATATAATGGATATCTATAATACATGAAGGCGTACACCTATGCTGCCTTCCATAATTAACTACATCAGTTACTACGCTCTCACACTTAAATTTGCTGCTTAAGCAGCTACAGCAGCCACACCGAGTCAATCTATTTCTGATATGTAACTATTTAAAAATTGTGTGGACAATTAAGCAGAAGTCTTTACAGTTCATCAGAAAATTCCAGCATCAAAATCCAGCAAAACAGCAGTGGAAATAACATTCCTCCTCTGTTCAATCATCCATATCCCATACACATTTAGGACTCTACCTGCTACAGCCCCTGTTCTGCTGCAGTTTGCTCAGCGACAACCTCACCTTGTTAAGGTTGCCAAACCCCATCCGCTGCACTGCAGACGTTTTCCACTCAGGAAGAGGCGGCACAAATTGCACTGCTGGAGGCTGCTGCTTTAACACACCCAAGGGAAGAGTACAGAGCACAGCATCACATTTGTAAATGAAAGTCTGGCTGGTAGATCGAGTATTTACAGCTATCACTTCACAGCCTGGAAAAGGGAGAGAAAATCATGTACTGGGCAAGGAGGCAAAAGCACTGGATTAAAAATTAAAGAAATCACAAAAAACCCTTACCCAAATCAGAAAATATTTTGTTCACAGAGACAGCTTTACACTAACAATCACACAGGCTTTTACACTAATAACTGGCAGGCAAGTGAATGTTACTGGCCACATGGCTCAACTCCAAAAAATGTAATTTACACAGCACCTGAAAACGGCCACACTGGGATAAGCCTGAAGGTTCATCCAGGTCAGTAAATGATATTTAAATATATGTATAAATAAATAGCAAGCAGAGAGTGAGCCTCTTATTAAGTTGGTCTCCCAACTGACAGTTTCCCGAGCCCAAAATTTTGAAGACCAACAAAAAGACATTTCTTCCACCTATTTTGAGTCCATCTGACACTCATTTGTACATCTAACACCAGACCCTGTTGCACTAAGCCTTAAGCAGTCCAAGACCTCCTACTTCAAATGCTTCAATAAATGTGGACTTGTGAACTGGTAAATAGAACTGAAAAGGATGGCAGCAAACCAGCCACAGAAATAAGCAAAAAACCCTCTAACTTCTTCTTACACAATCAATCACAGTAAGAAATGTGGCTGTTTATCCAACTGAAACGTATAATGGCAGTGGTTTTACGAAAACAGTCTTCACACATCTGCTTCCAGAAACACTGAAATCTCATTTCCAGAATCACACTCCCCCAGAGTGGTTTTCTAGAGGAGGAGGTTTCATTTACCTGACGCTGTATAGCGAACCTGTCGAACTGCAGTGTTCAACTTAATATCCAACCCTTCTGCCAAGGCTACCGGCACACAGGAGTATCCATTCCTCACTGTCAAGTGACTGCCTGTGAACTCGAAGTCGTCATCCTAGTGTGAAGATGCATAAAACCCATCCATTTAATAACAAAATCACATAATCCAACAGAAAATATTCAGCAACTCTACACAACAGCACAATTCTTTCAAAAACTTTTTTCAAAGAGTGCATCAAATCAATTTGAAAGCCTTCTGTTTTCTGTCATGTAGCAGCACAGGAAACTTCAGCAGATCCTATTACTAGAGATTGTTTGGGCAGTAGCAAAAAGCTGCCTGGAATTTCATCAGCAAATAAGAAGGCAAGAGCTCATTATCTGCATAAAAGCAGGCAGCACTGAAATGTTTAGAAACTGTGAACACAGAGAGGTTTCTCTGAGGATAAAATAAACACAGCTTAAGCTTGTAGTGTGTTACTGGACGAACATGTTAATTTGGTACCTGGTCCCAGTGCTTCAGGGAAAGCGTAGACAGGGGCGTAGCATTAGCAAATTCCAGGTTTGCAAAGTGCCAGTCAAGTATTTGCCTGTCTCTTGATGACAGATAAACATCACTACAAAAAAGCCAAACATAACACAAAGACATTTAGTTTGCTAGAGGTGGATGTTGCAAATGCATTGCTTTTGGAAATTTATTCACCATCTTTTTTGTTAGAGTCCCTCCTTAGTGCAGGGATAAGAATTAAAAAAGAACAGAAACAGATGCTGATTCAAACATTCAGAGGAAGCTGAATATAAAACCCCAGCAAATTCACACTTTCAAGGTACAGTTCATGTAAAATATTCTAAGTGAAGCTATAAACTTAACTTTAGAAATAAGAATTTACATAAATAATGGCTGAAGTAGCATATACAAAGCCAACAACTAGACAACTAGACAACAAGTGAGTATAATCACACAGAGCACAAAGGAACACTCTGCCAAAATCAGCAAGATTGGTAACGCTGTCAGTATTGATGGGGACTGCAAATCCCAAAGGCTTCCTGAGGTCAAGCCCAGGGAAAAGTAAGGATTGCTACTGAAATGCCTCTGAGCTAAGAGCCACCATTTTTGTCCAAATTCCCTCTAAACCTCATCTTCCTCCCCTTTAAAGCTGAGGGAGCTCACACTCCATGTTTATAGCTTCCTAATCCCTTTATAAAAAGCATTGTGAAACTCAGCAAAAAATAATAAAAAATCCACTTTCCCAAGTTCTGATTTTTATAATTTGTATCTTTACCTTGGTGGATTGGCTTCAAGTTCCTGTAACTTCTCTTCCAGTTTCCCTTGTGTTTCTGCCAATTCATCATACTCCTAGTAAGATTAAAAGCTAACATTAAAATCATGGTACATGTAAAAGGACTCAATGACATCAGATAGCGTCACACTAGGCCTAATCTCAAGAGAAATGAGTGGAAGATTAATGATTTTAGTAGACTCTAAATCAAGTTCTTTATTTTTATCCATGGTTTCAACACAGGATGGGGGATGACGTGATTAGAAGCAGCCCTGGAGAGAAGGACTTGGGGTCCCGATTGACGAGAAGCTTGATGTGAGCCAGCAATGTGCGCTCACAGCCCAGGTCAACTGTATCCTGGGCTGCATCAAACGTAGTGTGGCCAGCAGGTCGAGGGAGGTGATTCTGCCCCTCTATTTCTCTCTTGTGAGGCCTCATCTGGAGTATTGTGTCCAGTTCTGGAATGCTCACATAAGAAGGATATGGAACTGTTGGAATGGTTCTAGAGGAGGGCTACAAGGATGATCAAATGGCTGGAGCACCTCCCATATGAGAATAGGCTGAGAGTTGGGGTTGTTCAGCCTGGAGAAGAGAAGGCTCCAAGGAGACCTTACAGTGGCCTTCCAGTACATGAAGGGGGCTATAAGAAAGCTGAGGAGGGACTTTTATAAAGGCACAGGATGTTAAATTGGACAGAGGCAGATTTAGACTAGACATAAGGAGGAAAGTTTTCACAAAGTGGGGAGGCACTGGAACAGGTTGCCCAAGGAAGCTGTGGCTGCCCCACCCCTGGAGGTGTTCAAGGTCAGGCTGGGTGGGGCCTTGAGCCGCCTGATCCAGTGGGAGGTGTCCCTGCCCATAGCAGGGGGATGGAATTAGATAATCTTTAAGGTCCCTTCCAAATTAAACCACTCTATGCTTCTTAAAACATTTAGCTCTGCATGTTTTGCGCCTTTGCTGTCCAAATATCCAGAAGGCCAAAGTAAACTGCAGAAAAGATTCGTATGCTCACGTTTCAGGAATTTAATCACTCCAATCTGAAGAACACAAAGGTTCATTACAGTCCTAGTATTTTAAGCATTCCTATGGAACTGGAGCTTTTTCATGTTGCACAAAATGTTATTTCTATTCTTCTTTCTCTCAAGATTATTGCTAGTATCAAACAAAGACTTACAAAGACTTCCAAAGCAGCAGCAGTCACACAAAAGGCAAAGACATGACCTCATTCAAGCTGCTTTCAGAGTTTGTTTTTATTATAATTGAAAATACATAACTAGGTCTAAAGGCAGCATTGTTCTTCAAGGCAGAATAATTTGGAGTGTCCAGTAATAGCCACAAGAGCATAAAAGTCGTTAATTGGTGACAAAACAGAAGAGCTATGACTTATGTATACACAAACAAATTGAACTTCCAAATAAAGGTACAGATCTGCTGTTGAAGAAGTAGCTGAAAAATTAACCTCGGTTCAATCTGATCTGGGTTAGCATGGTGTCTGACACCATCCTAGAAAGAACAGTTCTGAAGGTTTCCTTTTTAAGGTGTATTTCTATATCAGATATAAACCAGGAGGGGACTAACTCCTTTACTTGTCAGGATCAAGCTCAGTAAATGATAACCTCTGGAAGAAAGAAACCTTTTATTCGTGAAGCTGTCTCTTATCTTACAGAAAAGGCATTTCTCTTCAAATACAGACTTTATTTCCAGACTATTATGAGCCCCAGCTGTACTAAAGACCAAGTCTGACCTGAAATTCAGCCTTCAAAATATTAATTGCTGTCTGAGATGAGCCAGCACAGACTCATACCTAAAAGTGAGCCTTCAACATCTTCATACCCTCCATCATGAGCCGCAAGTACCTAAAGGTACTGAATGCAGCCCTGTTATCAGTGTTATAAAACCCATGGTTACCATCAATCACATTCTCTTGAGAGCGTTGGAGCAGAACGAGAGATGTGGGAACATTTATATTGGCTGACTTCATCTGGTTTCTGAAGTCCCCAGAAGCACCGATTTCAGCGCTGTACGTATGTCAGCCTTACCTTGCAAAGTGCAGTCAGATCTCTGTGTTTGCTTTTCACAAGGAACTCTGCGGTGATATCCCGAGGTGGCTTCACTTCTGACGCTTCTTTATACTGCTGGTGAAGTTCTTTAATCTTCTCTTTTAAATTCACCATCTTTTTCATGTGGAGTAGGAAAAGGGAGAAAATGAGGAAAAAAAAAAGATGAGGGAAGGTAGATTTCATGCAAGATGGATCTTCACCTCAAGCTATGCCATTATACCCATGCAATTTCCTGGGTTGGGCAGAGGTAACTTACATGCAACTGTACCTCGAAGAAACCACAATACTGATTTCTTACAAAATACATTGCAAATAACTCAAGATGAGAGCTGTCCTCAGACACTGTTTATTTGACAAACTTCCATGGAGAAGTAAAGATGTCATCTACCACAACCAAAAATGTTCTAAGTAGGCCTAAACACACTGTTTCTGCACTACAAATAGGATTTGTGATAAAGAAAGTGAACGTATTAAAATAATCCACCAAAACCCCAGCCATTACAGACATCTCTAAAGGAAGCTACAACTCAACACTGTTTATCATGTCTGTGTTCTCCTTATTTTTGCCCATTTTTGTGTTTTACAGTCTTCTGCCTAATGTAGGAGAACTATGTAGTTCTCCTCAGAAATGGGGATTCCTGTCTCAGAACAGTGCTTCTAGACAGGTCTTAAATGAAAAGATATGTTTCAGAACAGCACTAATGGCAATTTCACGATATTTCTCCATGGAAGTTTTTGTACATTTTGCTACTTTCTGAGGAACACAATGCTCTCCTCTTGTTCTACATGACATTATCCTACCTTGTTAAGAAGATCTTTCAATTCCTCCTGTGTTTTCACAATTTTTTTCCAGTGTTCAATCTGCTCATCCTTCACATGCTTCTCCTGCAATCTGGAAAACATGAAAAATGAGAGTCAGTTTACCATAAAACCCTCGTATTATTGAGAAGACCCATTATCATAAGGTAATTAGTATAACCCAATAAAAGCATGTCATGGAATATTTTAGTAAATATTAGAAAATTAACACAGGTTTCTGTAAATAAGGGATATTTGCCTAGCTAAAATATGAGTCTGAAGATACCCAGTATTATTTAAAAGCGTATTACAAATGCCACTAGCTTTCAAGTAGCATAAGTGGGCTGTACGTACACCAACTCATATTGTGTCAATTCTGCACTATCAGTTACTGTAGTGCTGGTTTTCAGGAAGCTTTCAGTAAAGAAGTTTGCTCTGTTAACCATCCTTGGCATATCTTGCTTCAATAAATGAGAAAAACAGAGAACTCAGCAGAGCCCAAGCAGCTGCATTAAGCGGGCAATGCTGACCCTAACAGCACCACAACTGTTCCAGGAAGCTTTTGAAAGCTTCACAAAATAGGAAAGTGTACCCTGAAGAGAGAAGTCACTTACTGTATGACAACCTCCAGAGCCTGACCAAGGGAAACAGGCTTATTATTGAGAATATTAAAATCCAGTTGATGACTGAGATAGGAGGTGGCTTCCAGCAGACGATTAAATTCTTGCTCCACCATTTCATCTTTCTCTTTTGGAACCTAGGAGTCAAAAGAACAAAACTTGCTTTTTAATAAGCTACTCATAAATAAATAAAAAAAAATGAATAGCTCACCACAGCTCAAACACTCAGAGACACTCAACTGGTACAGAGAAAATGTTTAAAGAAACCAGAAGAGTAATACAGAGTGCCTTCTCTAGTACAGTCTAAATACATGCCACCTTACAATAAATTCAAAATGCTCCCGTTCCCCAAATCAGAGGAACAAGAAACGCAGGGCGCAGACAAACTGTTAGA
This sequence comes from Phaenicophaeus curvirostris, assembly GCF_032191515.1. Taxonomy (NCBI): domain Eukaryota; kingdom Metazoa; phylum Chordata; class Aves; order Cuculiformes; family Cuculidae; genus Phaenicophaeus; species Phaenicophaeus curvirostris. The sequence continues at coordinate 8,275,564 of NC_091414.1, forward strand.
GCAGGGCTCAAAAAAGGAGGCATCACAGGCCCTAAACTGGAGTGACACTTGTATGGTCCTGGCATGGTGTGGGTCAAAATGTCTCAAAACAGCCGATTCTGAAATGTGACCCTGCACCCTCACTGAGTGGACAGGGTGGGCAGTGTTCCAGCGGTGACAACACTTCAAGCATACAACAAAAAACGTAGCTGAGAACAGCCCTTGTAACAAGAAATTCAATAACCTTTGCTCTGTCTGCCAGGAGGCCTGGCCAAAGCACTACAAGAACCGGCAATCATGACGACAACTGACTTTTCTCGCATGAGGAAAGTGAACCAATTTGTGGGCACAGGCCGATTGCCTTACTGGAAGGTGTGTTCAAAGCTCCAGAAGCTCATCAATGGGACAAAGGACCACCCTGATGGTAGGATGGTGCTACACAGTCACAAGGCTTTAGAAGGCTTGGCATAGTTTATGGAAGAGAAAGAAAGTAACTTGTCTCTTGGAGTGGGCAGTGCGACTAAAAACTACCAACCGAGCTTTTCTAGGATGACGGAGGAAGCACTGCGGGACGCTTCCAGAACAGTGGTATTTGACCGTACTGAGGATACTCTTAAACAGTATGTGCTGCTGCCAGTGTGGCGGTACCTGTTAGGTGATGACGGCTCCATGTGCTGAAAAGACCAAGCACTATATGGTATTAATAACTTTCAAGCCCTGTTTAGGCCGAACAAAGGATAGAGAGAAAACACAGATGAATACAGGGGAAAGATACCCTTCAGAGAGTCTGGGAAGCCTCTTGGATGATTGCTAACAAGAACAAAAAGGTGCTGTTAGAAGTGCTAAGCCTTGTCCCTACCACTCTATCAGATGTCTCCTTTCCAACTGTTAATCACCTCTAACTCAAAGTATACCCAGTGCTGACTGGGAAATTCTATCAGTATCTCACTGCTTTAAACAGGATTCCTCTTCCACTTTACTTCTCGCCACTCATTCTGGTGCCAAAGGTTACCTTCTAGCTCTGAAGGTCTTTCCTGTCATTTTCCCAGACTGAAACACTGAGGTTCACGATTAACAGACGTCCTTCACCTCCAAGTACATACCATAAGGATAACAAGCCAACTTTCCCAAACATCCACTATTCTTGCAGTGAAATGCCTTAGAATCCTGCACGGTTCGCAGGTAGCATCTCCTTGGAGACTCACTGCACCATGAAATGAATTTCCCCATTTCTGATGGATCCAACTTTTTGGGAGATCCTTCAGAATGAAGATCTACACTCTCCCCAGCTGCCACACATCAGTGACTCATCTACTCTGCAATCACTGCAAGTGTCTCCTTTTCCCTTGGTTACCAGTGAAATTTTGCTGTCATTCAAGGTTATTATGTCTCAAAAATTAAAGATTTCATGACACTACCATAATGTATATTATATCCACTTCTTATGCCTCAAGATCATGCACTTTTAAAACATAAGAATTTGGAGATTAACATCTCCAGGGCTGGAATATTATACATAACAGCACAACAGAAGACAGATTGCAAGAGGACTATAGGACATGTCTGAAGATTATTATTTTTTAATTGCATATCAGGATATTTCAAACTTCTATATTTCCAGTCCTGTCCAATCTACAATTTCAAGATGTAAACGCATGCTTACATTTCTACTCATTCGTGTAAAAACTGAAAATCTGTCCCAAAGACCTCTATCACTTTCCCTGATCAATACCGCCCCCCTGCAGAATTACACATTGAAACTTCCTCCTTAGCCTGGTCTGTACTCAGGCTTCTCTACACAATCCTCTCTAGTAGTTGCTGCCAGGCACATTTGAGAACCTTATAACTTGTAATTTGTACCTATTATATTCAAAGAATTGTACCTATTAAAAAAAGATTTGGGGGTTATACAAAGTACTTCATGATAAGACTATTTTCCTGTATGTACCAGAAAGCTTCAACAAGGCCACCGTGCAGAGCAGAAGTGTAAGGAACATTTCAAATGGCAACTCCCAAACATAAACTTTTTGTCACATCCCAGTGGTCCACCCACCGCTGATTTCACTTTTGCATTCTTGCTCCACACTCAAACATGAGGTTCTGCTTTAACGTTGTGCATACATACTACCATGCCTTGTAATTTTTTTAATCGTGAAAAAAAGAAGAGCTAGAAAAGAAAAGGCATGATTTAAATTACTTGGTTTCTAGGATTCTTCCATACACTCAATCCCCAGATACGTGATTCCACCTCTGAGGAGACAACCCTGGGGATAAACAGGATGCTGCTGCAGCTTCTGGCTCATGTATGAGCCTTGTCTCTGTGGGCCTGAACTTGGTACATGTCCACAGTAGAAGTCTCCGTGGAAGAGAGAAGCCCTTCTACTACCAAGCACTGCCTTAAGACTGAGCAGAGGCTCCCCAGAGCCACAGGGCAGGCTCCACAGAACAGATTTCAATGATCTTTTCTGGATGAAGAGGCATAGGACAGTTCACCTGAAGGTTGAAAAATTAAAATTAGAGCCCCAGTTTCAAAAAATTGATGGCAGTAACTTCTATCATTTAAGATTCAACATCCAAGTTCCAGCTAAAGCAACTACCATTACACCAAAGTCCACTGTGATGATGACACATTGCCCAAGCAAGCAGAGATTGCAATAGGAAAGCAGAAGGCAGTGAGAGTTGAAACTGAGATGCTGGACACAAGAGTGCAAGAAGAGGAGCTCTCTACATACACAGCAGCCACAGAAGTAAGGATAATGCAGACAGCAGACCTGCTGCTCAACCTGATGGTAATGGGTATGGAAGAGGCTAAGCACTGGATTCCTCTTTGCCTCAGACTTTATGGCAAGGTCTGCTCTCAGGCCTCCCAGATCTCTTCTCCTCTCACTGTAATCTCAAGATGCTGTGGGAATAGACTGACAAAAACCTTACAAATTTCACAGGCAAAGCCTTGAAACTGTGTTCAAATATGCCCATGGATCGGGACAGGCTGAGGACCGACTGCTGGGCATCAGTTCAGAAGAAAAGTATGTGAGGATCCTGGGAGACAACAAACTGAAGATGGCACCACAAAATGCACACTTCCCAGCAATGTGAAGTTTGGATGAAGAAAGGGAAGAGAAATGACATTTTGATATTCTCGTTGCCTGCCTTTTTATAGCCAACATCAATGCCTCATTCAGAACCTTGGGTGGATATGCAGGCAGCAGAACTTTGCAAAGACTATTCACAACTCCTAAATCAGTCAAGTTTTTTTGGAGGAAACCAACACACCATAAACGAACAGATTTGAAACTTGCTATTATCATGAGCCCATTCTACACGTAGAGAATTTGATTCTATCATCGCTCTTCGTAAAGTCTTTCTTAATTAGGTAACACCATAGCCAAAGGAGCAGTAGGAACCATTTTTGTGCTGAAGGGTTCCTCCCTACCCCAGTGCTTGCAGCCCCACGGCTGGTTTCCATCCTAAGTCTCCTAGGATAAACAGCATTTGAATGCAGTACTGGAAACACTACAGAGTAATCAGAAGGAATATCCCTTTTCAGACAAATACTCCACTCCCACTGGCTTCTTCTCTAAGTGCCTATCTGGTGAGCAAGAAAAACTCCTGGACCACAGCAGCTGCATATGCCCGTGAGGCTGAGCTGGATGTGAGTGATACAATCCCAGAGTGCTGCAAGCAGAACACAGCAGGCTACAGGAAGGATAGCTATGTGGTCAAGCTGCAGGTATCACAATGCTTACTGGGATAGTAAAAGCATGGTCTAAAGGTCAAAGTAGATGAACTGTATGTCTTATTGGGTGGTGTTAACAGGAGGAGTCTCTTCAAATTGCAAAGGGACACATCGGCCCCTGCTGTGATGACTGCATCATCACTTGGGCTGGGAGAGGGTGAACAACAGCACAGGTGTGAGTGTGGTACGTGCAGGACTAGCTTCCCAACCTGAGAGCATATTGACTGTTTGGACTGTCTACAACACCTGGGCAGCTTTCCCCTGGCTTATTTTAACACCTTGTTCACTTGTGTGCAGGAAGAGTGCCAGAACCTGAAAGGGGCCAACAAGAAAGCTGGAGAGGGACTATTCATAAAGGCTTGTAGTGACAGGACGAAGGGGAATTGGTATAAACTGGAGAGAGGCAGATTTAGGCTTGATATAAGGAAGAATTTCTTCACTATAAGAGTGGTGAGGCACTGGAACAGGTTGCCCAGGGAAGCTGTGGCTGCGCCATCCCTGGAGGTGTTCAAGGCCAGGCTGGATCTGTTCTTGGGCAGCCTGATCTACTGGGATGCCCCTGCCCAAGGCAGGGGTGTTGGAATTAGATGATCTTTAAGGTCCCTTCCAGTTTATAACAGGTTTGTGCCAACAATCACTTTTTCAGACCTCTGGCAAGAAGCCCAGGGTCCTCATTTGTCTCCCTTCAGCAGTTACTCTTTCTACCACGTTTTAAGACTCAAGAGGTACGAACACTTTCAGTCAATACGTGTGAGATTGAGCACTACGCTAGGATCTATCATTCCTATCTCTAACAACATTCCTTGGCACTACAGTAGAAAGCAAGCTAATACAGTTTGTGAATCCTAGCTCAAGAATATTATTGAACTATGACATGCATTCAGACAGGTGGCATTGATCAGTCAAATCTTTAAAGAGCAACAGGTACGCAGAACAGCCAGAACAAGCTTATTTCAGGGAAAAGGAGTAGTAGCAACAAGGACCAAAACTCAAGTGTAGCAGAGCAGGCAATTGATTCAAAGAGGAGCAAAGGAGACAATTAAGGAAAATCAGTAATGAATTTGGGAAGAATAAACAGGAACTGAGCTTCCAAGAAACCTCTGAAGTTTGAAGTTAAGAAATCACGTGGAAAGAACAGGTTTTAGAAGAATGGGTGCAGAAATGCAAGGAGATTATTACACTACCAAAAACTGGACACACACTGTCATTACTTCCTCCTCCTTGAAGCTTTCTCCTGCTAGACCATAGCCTGGTAACAAATAAACCTGAGAGATTATTCCATTTTAAAAGGTTCATGAAAACAGTATCAGACTTACAGCTTGTCCATTTGCTTCATAAAGTGGGCATTTTTGTTTGATCTTAGCCAACTCCATATTCACTTGTTTGCTGACCACAGCCATAGGATTTCCTCCTGGAAAACATTTTCTATAGTTAACAGAGTACCCCTGCAGAGATTGTCTGCAATTAAGTAAGAATTCCATAGTTAAAGCTATTTCAGAGACCAAACATGTCAAATCCATTCCAAAATTCACTCTAGTGAAGTTGTTCAACATTGCCAAAGTTCTGCTCTTCACAGTAATTCTTGCAACAAGGTCATGAAAAAAAGCCTTGCCCACCAACACTCACAGGCCAGCAGGTAAAAAGAGCTGATAGCAAAAGCAGAGTCCTAGGGTGGCAGCAACCCTACCATGACTGAGAGTTTAGAGCTATCAGCATTTCTTCAAAACACTGGTGTGCAGAGTGTTTGGAAAAACGAGGAAAGCTGCCACATCTGCACACCAACTTCATGAGCTTCTGGAAGTGGGGCAACATGGAGATGGAACCGAAACAATTCACTCCCTAAAAACGTCATGAAGCTCCAACAAGTGACATCAGTGAATACAACCAGTGAAGATGAATGAGGCATGCCAACTGCACCTGGAAGATTCAAAACTAAACAGATTAGAAAACAATCTAGAAAACTCCACATCAAAACAGGAGAAAGGCAGAAAGCATGAGCTTTAAGCATCCCAAAACATTAAAGATGAAAGCCTCTCTGCAAGTACAGGAGAAGAAAGGAAAAGAATGAACAATGGGAACAACACAGAGGACAGGCAACATGGGATTCTCCCCAAAATTAACTTTGGGCAAGTTTTTCAGATCTACCTTCCCACCGTTCTCCGATTCTGAATCAGTTCAAACCCAGAGCCTTAGTTCAGAGCAGAGGAGCAAGTTCAGCCACTCTGACACCTTCCCATTTTTAGACAGGCAGCTCAACACACAGAAGGGAGTTTTGAAGAGGTCTAAATTCAAATTCAACAACCTACCAAGAATTTTAGTTCTTCCACAGTTTATTAACAAAACCAGAACAGCCTTTCCACCTTTGCAAACCACAGCTCAACCCCTTCAGTAGCCTTCCCTCCTCATCTCTCTTCCAGAGTCAGAAATATGAAGACTACTCTTCAAACCACCTCCTTCCCTACAGCAATCTTTCCTTCCTTACAGCATCTGCTGCTCACTCAAGGCAAAGATTCTTTTGGAAAGGAAACATCCATGTGAATTAAATATAAAAATACCACAGGCTTTCACTAGGCAACCTGAGATCTGTTTTACCAGGACTGTGCAACTTCAATACTCCCTGTCTGGAGACGGTTTCTGTATACAATTTAATGAAGAGTAACCGTAAGACAGACACAAATTTTTGGCAGTCTGGGAAACTCAGGTAGGTTTTACTATTGGTTTGATAATATTTTATCCTTTCACTGCATTGTGAAACAGTATTCCACACCAAACACTTGCACATCTTTGCACAGCAGACAGTACCAGTAAATGATATCAGCATTAAACAGGAAAAAAAAGGGCTCGTTTGCCATTATTTTTACAACTATTTTTTAAATCACTTAGAGAAAGGACTTCTTGGGTTCCATTCCCTGTCCCCACAAGTTTTCCTATGTAAACAAACACACACATTCCATCTCCTTGGGTTCTCTTCTCCCAGCTTACAACTCCACTATTTCTTTGCTCTTATTTACTTTGCTTTTAGCTACCCAACTAATCCCCTCACTAAATTCCTACATCTCCACGTTTAATTTCAGCTCATACTTACGTGATCCAAGGGAACAACTAATAGAATTACCAAGAAATTCCACCCCTGACCCCGGGCTCAGATGCCACTGGCAGTTGAGCAAAGTGGCTTCAGAAAGACTTGCTCAGCAAGTGCAGCAAGCCCAGCGCATATACCACCTTAAAGGAACAGACACATAAAAGGACAGCATGCCAAGAAAACAGCAAAGAATTTCACTGAGCACAAGGGAACTGTAAAAATATGGATCTACAACAGTTCTGTGACGTGACAGGCACCTGGCTGACTTCAGAGACCGATGACAGTGATGGCACCAACAGAAATCCCAGCTTTAGTGTAGGCTGCCATCAAGTCTTAAGATTCACTGATGTAAAATGGTAACTTGCCAGAGAAGGTGAAGTGGAAACACTTTTTAACAATCAAAAATACCCAGCTATTTTGGTCATTAAAGGAAATAGCATATGGTTTCAGAGTTGTAATATCCTGTCCCACAATTTTTCTCCCTCCTCCTTATCTTGTTCCTCCTCCCTCCATATTTTGAAAAACTCACCAAGTCCGGTCACCACCATTGCTCCCAGATCAGCAACATAGTTCCCTTTGCGAAAGGTGGCAACTCTTCCTCCCACACGGTCCTTGTAAAAGCACAGTATATTAAACCTCTGGTAACATTTAGAAATGCATTTCATTTAAACATCAGCACTGCAACTACTACAGAATGTGGTGTAAGTATTCTCTTGTTCAGAGGTTCAATAAGTAGAATATACTCTTTTCCAAGAACCTCTATAAATCGACACTTGATCTCAATTAATTTGCTTAAGTTAAGGAATAAAATGTTTAAGTTCCATTAAAATAAAAGGAAAAAAAAATTTTAAAAAACGTGCCTAACCTAGTTTGGACAGATTTCCCTGTACTCTCTGCAGGATCCACTGTGACTCTAAAACCATCCCTTCACTATCCATGGATAGATTAAGTTACATACTAGATATTCACCTCCCATTTCCCATCAGAAAATCCAATAGCTATATAGGAAATGATTCAGTTGTGCTTGAGAAAACTATACTTCAGGGTTTCAGCTGTTATTCTCTCCTTTGCTCTGGTGGTATGGAACCTGGGAAGCATAGAGCCAGCAGCTCCTGCTCCCTAGCAACAAGTGCAGGATCCAGCAAAATAAAGAGCCTGAAACATTACTCTAATAAAAAAAACTCAGACAGATTATTTTAATTTGTGCTAGACATTGCTAAAATGAAGTCAGGAAGTAAAACATAAGATAAATTCCAAAGTAACTGGTCAATGAATTTATTTATTTTAAGGCTATCAAACTGTTCTCAATTCATTAGATTATATGGAAAAGAATTTCAACTTTAAAAAAAAAAAAAAGACTCCACTTAGGGCTGGATATAAAAAAAAATACCTTGTTGTTGGAAGAACAATCAGTTAAGTTCCTGCACCATAAAACGTAGCTCTATCAACTTTATAGCCTCTTTTAAGCACACAGCAATAAACAAAGAAAGAATTAATGTCAACTTAAAAGGTGCAAGAGAAAACGTCCTGCCTGATACTGTATGACAAATCCAAACAACCATTCTATTTAATGGGCAAGTTCTTGAAATACAGACTGGCATTCTGCAGTCTAGTGCAAAATCAGTTTCTTATCAAGAAAGAAAGAGGATTCCAGCCCGTTTCTGGTGTAAGGATATAATTCCAGCACCTGACTAAGCAGTAAACCCTGAGAAGGCATGGGCCAGTGCCCGTGAGGACACACACGCTTGTTTCATAGGGAGAAGGGTTTAGCATTCAGCAATGCATCTGGCTGCCTGTACACAAGCTTGCCCACCCTAGGCATGCTACTGGGATGTTTCGCCTTAAGCCGGTATGGAATGTAGTTACTGATAAAAGTTTCCATATAGAAATATAACAGCTCAGAAATTCATACCCTGGCTTCCAGAACTGTGACATCCATCCCAAAACTCTGCAACTGTCGGGCTGCTGCCAACCCAGAGACTCCAGAACCGATAATGATCACCTTGCCAGTCTTCTTGGCTAAAGAAAGGGGAAAAATAAGCTATAGGCCTTATGTGTGAATTACTGCATTGTACGCGGTCACAGTAAAGCCACATTTAAGACATACTGAGAACAAAAAGAAGCTTCCTTCTCATCAGTAGTTCTGACTGAACAAATTCTTTAACAAAACAAATAGCTGCAAAAGTAAATCGGAAGTAATTATGTATGCAATGTGGTAACAGCAAAACATTTTACAATTTTTCTTTATGAGACAGGTACAAGAAAAATACAGAAGTGGTACATCTGTGACAAGGGAGAGAAGACGAGGAAAAATACTGTTGATGGACAACTGTTTGAAGAAATTGGTTCTTATTAATTATGGTAGGACAAAGCACCACAGTTGTATTTCTTTCTGTCCTAGAAGACTAAAACCAAGAAAGGACAAAGTCATTTCAGCTGTAAAATTCAAGCATCACATAACAGATGTAAGCAGAGCACTGGGTTTGCCTTTTGTTATTCACATGAGGAACAGGGATAACTCCATTAACAGTGACAGCCACTACATTATGTACAGAAGGTTTGCAAACACTGTCCCTCTCAAAGTGATTTACTCAAATACACAGCTTCCTCATGCCAAAATAAAACCGATGGACATCTACAGCCAGATGGCTTTCCAGCCACTTTTTATTTTCTCAGCATCACAATCCTTAAAGGAGGACTCAAAAATTTGGCCTAAGGAGTCACAAAACAATAAAACAGAACTCCACATTGAAACAATTTTCAAGTTTCTTACTTGGAAAGGGCTTCACGCGTTTGTAGATTCCGAAGTTGATCAGTCCATGCCGTTCCAGGTAGCTGTGCACTCTGTGAACAAGCACTGTATCGCCTAGAGAATTGCAATGTTTTACGATTATTCTCTATGTTCAGCATCACATATGTACTGAAAACATTCACAAGCAAACATGTCGCAGCAGCCACCCAGCAAAGTCACCCTGAGCACAGACCTTCTGCACCCCTGCTGCCCCACTGGAGAATCCCACCTCTGAAAGATGGCACACGTTAAAGTGTTCTGGAAAGTACAAGCTGTTTTCCACGCTATCGGGCAGTTTTGAATACTGCCTGAAAAGCTGTCCAGGACATATAATACTTTTATTTTGTGTGGAATAATACCTTGTTTGAAATCAATTGCAGAAATCAGGAGATCTGCACACAGACCTAGAACACAATTTGCCAGTACTAAACCAACCTGTTACTGGAACAGGGAATTCTCATTTCATTTTTATAAACACCATCACCTACTATTTTGCGCTACTTGACAGTGCATCTGCATTCATTTTGGCATTTTTTTCTTCTTAGATTACTCTTTCTTTGTGTCTCCTTTCCACTCCTTTTCAGCTTAATTGCGATCATTTTTGAGAAGGGCAAATGCTTGCAAGCAGTATCTCCTCACACTTCTCATGCCTTCTTTCATCACTGCCATTCGGTTCAAGACTTATGCAACTTTGTAAAGCCTCTCAGAAACCTTTAGGATTAAGAAAATCGCAGAGCTGCAAACCACCACTGAAGCTGTAGAAAACTTTAAAAGCTGCCTGTGAATACACTTGCAGGAAGTTTCTGTGACAACACATTTTTTACCAGCTTTCTGGCATTCTGCCAGGAATGTGTCTCTATGAGACAAACAAACTAACAAACCTTGAACATGAGCACATTGCAATAACCCTTTCTGTATAGGAATGCTCATGAAGATCCACTAACAAAAAGACCTGTCAAAAGTCCCCTCTTGATTCTAAGCAGCTTTTCCACAACCAAAACTGGAAAAGAACAGCATCGATATGTACGGGATGTTTTTGGCAGTAAAAGACTTGACTTACTATTATAAGGTGCTTCTAGTTGTTGGATAGTTGCCTCAAATGTCAACTGAATCTTTGGGTTATCCAGCCAGAGCTGCAGCTGTATTTAAACAAACAGTAAGATAGATTATTTTAAACAACACAAAACAGTTGTTTTCCATGTGTCTGTTGTTACAAAATATTGTTAAGAGATTAACCCCTTTAATGAGTTAAACTTCAGCAGTGCTATCCCAGCTGCACTAAAATTCACCTGCCACTGCTCTTTCAGGTGCAATACAGAACATTTTAACATCCTACACCACTTCAAATACGTGGAAATGCATCAAGTTTGAAACCTCCCCATCACACGCACAAGAAAACACATAGTGAATGAACACAGGCTACAAAATGGAAACGTCAGAGTGGTTGTATGTACAGCTTGCCTTCCACCTGCCCAGCTAGTGCTGTGCACAGCATCAGCCAGGAACTGACTTCTCAGCATCAAATTTCACATTATTTTCCTAAAAGCTACAACAGTGCTTGTCATCTTAAGAAGTTTATTTCTCTCAGATCTTTAAATATCTAATCAATCTTCACTGACTTAAGACACTGCCATGGACTACACTGGCTACAAAGAATCATCAGATTGGAACAGACCCCCAGGATCATCGAGTCCAACCATTCCTATCAAACACTAAACCACACCCCTCAGCACCTCATCCATCTTTTAAACCCCTCCAGGGAAGGTGACCCATCCCTGGGCAGCCTCTGCCAGTGCCCAATGACCCTTCCCGTGAAAAATTTTTTCCTAATGTCCAGCCTAAACCTCCCCTGGCGGAGCTTGAGGCCATTCCCTCTTGTCCTGTCCCCTGTCACTTGGGAGAAGAGCCCAGCTCCCTTCTCTCCACAACCTCCTTTCAGGTAGTTGTAGAGAGCAATGAGGTCTCCCCTCAGCCTCCTCTTCTCCAGGCTAAACAACCCCAGCTTTCTCAGCCGCTAAAGAACATTTAGAGGACAGCTACAGTTCAAAAACAAAGCAGGAGGAGCTGTATGTGAAATACCAATTGTGTCACTTCATTGTAGGAAAAAAGCACAGAATAACAGAATCCCAACTGTTTTCCCAACAGAACCATCTACTTCTCGGCATGGATGGCAATAATTAATAAATAATAATTAATATTTTGAATTTCAATGTTCAGATCTAGCTCATACAGAGCATCTCACGCCATTTCACATTCCAGAATCAGTTATTTGGGTATTTCTCCACAATTCCACTACTGAACTTCTCAGCTCCTCACAGATACCAAATTAAAGGAGAAAACATACAGGCATAATGAACAGGAAAGATTAAGGAAGGATTCCCATATAATTTGGGAGTTCACTTGAGGCAAATTCCATCTCTATCACAGAACTGTCTTCTACTCATTTTCCAAGTAATTTTTAACAATGTTCTTTGTGATCATTTCTGAGTGTGGAACCAATCACTTCATAGCAATGTTCCATAACACTAAGGTTCCATTCTCAGTGGGCAGTGCAATGCCCATGATCAATATTTTAATACATCAAATTCATCATGTATGTATACTCTTACTTCTATTATTCCTGTTAGTTTATTTTTGTTTAAAATTAATTTCACCTGCTACGTTATCAGTTACTCACAAGAGTCTTCATCTTTTGTACCTCTCATTTTATTGCCTAAAGTAAATTGGAAATTTACTGTTTCTTTTCAAATTCTGATTTTCAGACCCTCTGTGGATGCACAGAACAGTGCAGACCTGAAAAGACTTTAAAGGCTTCAAACCACAACTGCCCTGCACTGCCAAAACAGAGCATTCAATTTGCAAATTTCTGAATTATCATGGTCTACCTTAACCAATAGGAATTTACCAAGAGCTTTTACTGGCTTGCCTTCTTTTTCCCCATTGCTTGGTTGCTTCTGTTTTGTTCTGCAGGGGGGGAACTCATGCAGAAGAGCACAGGAAGCGAACCTCCTTCGAACCTCCTTTGCTGTCTTTCAGATGGAGGCAAAAGATGACTTCTCTTCAAAAAAGCTATTGTGAGCCTTCTAAGAGCCGTTTTCACTTACCACATCATTCATTCAGTTCTTGACTCCAATTGCTACCAGGCAAACTGGAAGCACCAGACTGAGTAGTCTAACTCCTCTAACCTCCTGGTGTTCATGCCCTCTTCCACACCTCCCAATCCTTTGGTATCATGCCAGCTATTTGTCAGAGCTGTGCTACTCACAGCTATTCCAGAACTCTACTGGGCACTGGTCTGTATCACCACGTGCTTCATCTGTTGTTCCTCTGCTCTCCTGACCACAGGAGGTCCTCTAAATCTAAAGTCTTCCTTGGGTCCCTGCTTAGGAACTTACTCACGTTCCTCTACAACGAACAGGGACTTAAGACCTACAAAGCAGCTTTTTGAGTGCAGCCCTGCAAATACCCCTTCCAAGCACCCCTTTAAATCCCAGCCATTTGCCAGTTTCAGTAGGAAGCTTTTCTGCTTCTAATGTGTTGGTATAAGGATTTACTCGCTGTACACTCTGGGTATACTGCTTTACAAATGTTCCGGCTAGCCTTGGTCTGTTTTTACATATCTCATGACTTCCCAAGTTACAATTTCAGTTAATTAGAGGAAGATTTCACAGGAATAGAAAAAGTCATGTTCTCAACATGCAGATGTCTACCATGCATAAATTTCAAATTTCAATTATTTCTCTAAGATATTAAGCGCTGCGTGCCACGGTCAATACACTTGACTAAGTATGTGAAAAAACTGAATGATGCACAAAGCATTTTCCCTCTTAACATGGGTAACAGCAATTTTCAAAATATTTCTTGCTTTCCTGCTGTTCATTGTTCTAACGTGACCCAAGTTTTCTAAACAACTCTTTAACATATACAGAACATATACATATGTTTGCGTGTTGAGGAACCCAAAAGGTTTGTCACAACTTAAAAGCATTATCTGCAAAATATAATATCACTGTTTAAGTTTTATTAAGGTTTAAACTTCAGGTGTGCTTGCCTGAGGCCAAGAAAATGAACTCCCCAATTAATTCTTTGAATATTGCCCCTTCTCTCCATACTTTAAGTTGCATGGAAGTTTTGGACTGAGCAGAAATGCTACAAACATTCAGAAGCAGAGTTTCATTTCTTCAACGTTACAATTTCTTTTATGAAATCAGAGCTGGCAAAGTCATTACTCTGCTCAGAGAATCAGCCATACCACTGGCTTGATGTCTCAGTACGAAAGCAACTGAACACTCAGCAAAGTCAAAACACACAAACTGAGAGGTCTGTCTTATTCTAAGCAACAATGTATTTGATTTAATATTACTTAAGTATTCTGCAGGGACTTCTTTAAACTGAGACTGAGTAACAGAACATTTGCACCAGCTTTCTGTTTGTTTACTTTTTTGAAGCTGTATTAGCCAACTCATGTCATTCTGATGGTTATGATCGTGTTTTGTATATTGTAAATACACTAGAGTCCTTATGTTGCCTCACGGCATTGCCTCTATCAAGAACTGGGCAACACCTTTCTTAGCAAGTCAGAGCATGATAGCATGTCAGAAATAGAACCCCACCTTCTCAAAAACCAAAAAATTCAACTGTCAAACATAGTAACTGCCAAAAAGTCTTTGCATAGTACACAACCATCCTCTCTTTTTTCATCAAAACTTACAGTGCGGTTCCTGATGTACAGAAACACCTTCTGTGTCTGCTGTGGCCCACTGATTATATCAGGGAAGCAGGCAGCTTCTTGAGATGTCATGCGGTCATGAGGAAGTCTGCTCTGGAAAGCTGCACCCTCCACACCTACAACAGAAACACAAGTTGTCTACAGGCACTGCAAAATGAACTGCTAAATAGGCCTTTTTAAGCGATCCTTCCTAGCCCACACATCCAGCCCCAAGGTGATGTGGTGGCCAATTTCATGTCATGCTTTCATTTAGTCCTTTTACTTATTTCTACAAGACACGCAGGTTCCCAAGTCAATAGTTATTTGAATTAGAGGTACCACCTATGGTCGAAGGAAAAAGCTCTACTTTCAGGTCAGGGGGAAGACCAGTCTGAAAAATAAGGGTGTCAGGGGCACAGACCAGTATCATATATAATATACATAATATCAATAAAATATAACTGCTTTAGATGCTGTTCTTAATTTCTGTGGTTTCTAGTTTCTACCAGAATATGAACAACATTTTGGAACCCGTTCAATGCCAAGAGATCTACAGGATACAAGCACAATGCCTACTGTCCCCCTCACCTGCTCTTCAAAGTTCCATTTGCACTGAACTCCTCCAGACAGAAGAATATCTATCATTGTGCGCATCTTATATATTCACAACAGGCAGTGCAATGAAATACAGTTCCACTGAAGCTTTTCCTGTGTCCCCTCCTCAAGTACTGCTACAGATTTCTGACTTCCCTTTTTAAAAGCTCCACATATGAAAGGCTGACGTTGATCCTACACAGGAGACATTTCGGCTATGGAAAAGATTTCATTCATAGACATCTGCATTCCTATCAATTCCAATACTAGCCATTAAGTAATAAAGTAGTTACGTATCCTACATTCCCCAATCTCATTAGAATGCCAGACTTTATATAAAGGAACAAACTAAGACACAGCTGCATAAAGTGCAACATCACAAGTAGATTGCAGAAAGTGAATCTTGCAGGGACAGCGAGCAAACTGAAATACTGAGATGCAAAATACAGCAAGAACAATATAAATCTTGTGTGTTCTAGGAAGTGACTTAAGATCAAAAGTCAATATATCCCAAGGGGAAAAAAACCCCAAGTAATGCAGTGAGATTGAGATCATTTGCTGAAAACGGAATTGTTAAAAAGATTATAATAAACATCAAAGACAATATAAGCTTGCAATGTTCTAAGCTAACCAAGACAACGGTTTGAAGTCCATGTGCAGAGGTATACACGCCACTGTCTTGGGAAGAAGTACTCTCTTCTTTCAGTTCTGCTGCAACCACTCACCTCATTAACTTCCAAGCATTTTTACATCCCAAAGGCAAAGAAAACAAATTTAAGCAAGGAAACAGTTATGAAGCTAGCAAAATTCACAGGCAAAGATGAGAAGATCTAACTGTGTGATGACTGAAGGTAAAGACAACTGTCTGTAACCATTTACAGGAATTTTACCACATGAGAAAATCAGTAACAGGCTACAGAACACTGCAAGGAAGTCAAATGGAATCAACAGGAGGAGCTAACACATCAACAACGCTGCCTGACACCAGAGTTCAGCTATGAAACAGAAACAACACACAACAACAGCTCTGCTAGAACTTCAGCTTCTCCAGTAACAAACCTCCCCCAGCCCTTCTGCTGTGCTTCAGCCCAACGCTGGACCAGCTGTGCAAACACCTCCTGGTGACTGCACGTGCTAAACTATGAACCCCATGAAACTGCGTATGTGAATCAAACTAAAGTTACCAGTTCTCTGCTACTTTATTAACAGTTACAAATCTGAACTAAGGTTCTGGATTGCTAGCAAAATGTCCAGCAGCACAATTTTCAGAGAATGACTAGTTCAACAAAGACATGAAATACCGAACCTGACTCCCTCTTACAGGCTCATTGTAAAACGAGCGCACCTTCTTCAGATACATGCTACGGAGTGCAGTCAGGCAGCATCAGCTCCCAGCAAACCCACAGACGTGGGCATTTAATTTTGTTTATTGAAAAGCTTTGTGATCTATTTCTTCAAATTGAGAAGTCAGACACTGGCGTTCCCAGCACCCTTGAGAAGAACTCCATAGTGGGGTTTTGTTTTTTTTAAGGTCATGTCTTTTGTGGCAGTACTTGAACTTTAAAACTAAAATGTCAGAATAGCTTCATATAAGCACTGGTTTTTATGAGAAAAACACCACAATGGGGTTTGACACCAGAATTTAGAAAAACCTTAGCTCTTATTAGTAAAGGTATTGTTTTATTTGGCCTAACCACAGGAAGACCTTGTCCTTGAATTTACTTTTGCACCTATACAGCTCAAAGTTCATTCCACTTCAAATTGATTAAATCCCCCCATCCTTACTGTCTGTGTTTCATGAAAGCAACACATCACAGGGAGCACCAGTTCAGAACTCTATACTCTTTCCTTGGGGCAGGCAACTCTCAGTCCAGCAATGGCTCTGCTGGACTGGACCCTGATCTCCTCTTCACAAACACTTGCACACACATTTGCCACTTCCTGACTTCCAGGACCAGCGATTAATATGATCAAGTTTTTATCTTCTTTCCCACAGAAGAAATCTTGAGGGATACTGCTCATTTAAAGACTTATCAAAACACCTGCATATGATTAACACTCTGAAGAGAAGTTATTTGGCTGCTGAATCAGAAAATTGCTAAAGTACACCCTCAGTGTAAATATAAAATGCAAACTCTGTAGGTTTTCAAACATTCAGTGCCTAACTAAAAATGAAACGGGCAATGCATCCTGAAGCCCACAATCAGGAAGGTGATAAGATAGAAAACATAACAAGGCTCCTTTACTTAGACCAGCTAGGATGCACTCTCAGATGAATTTCTTGAAGTTATATTTACTTCCAAAGAGCAGCTCGGAGGTACAGAATCGGTTCTGGAACCTTCAATTCTTTTGCTTAAAACCCTAATCCTCAATCCTCAGTGCTAGTGCAAGTGGCACTGTTGGAAGATTTTCAGTAGCACTCTAATTATTCAGAGTAATGACACCCGTTCTGTGAATGAAGCTAACCGCAGTATCTGGACCTTACTGGCAAATGCAATGCCCAATCCAGCCCACTGAGCAGCAGACTCCTACTCATTCCCACCAGAAAAATCTCCTGGGCTACCCACTGGCACACCTCAAACACAAACCCTTTCAAAGTAAAAAAAACAAAAAAAAAACCCAAAGGAGCAAACAGGTACTCCATGCTATGTTTCCTCAGCAAATGCGAAAAAAAGGTCTGCAATGCAGGAACCCAGCACCTTCTGGATCTTTCTGGGTAGCAGAAACCGGCTAGCTAAAAGGTGTCTTTTCACGCACGTGGACTCCTCTAAACATGGAGAGGAGCGGAGGGAGGAGAGATCGGCCTGAGGCATTTCAGCGCAGGTTAGCATCCTTTTCCACAGTTGGTACAGATCTCAACTGAAATTTGGAAATGCCCCCCGCTTTTCTAACTGGAGGGTAACCAGCTCCTGTCCCTCTGGCTAAGTTCTAGACAACCACACCCATACGCACTCGCAAGCATCAATCCCTAACCTGGCGGCTCCTGCTACCAGTGGCAAGCATCAAACGCCACCCTCACCTGATGCTTGGCCGTCTCCATACCCTCCAGAACTGTCGTCTTGAAGTCCTCCTGCTTGCCCTGTGGAAGGAAAGAGGAGAACTCAGGGACCTTACTCCATAAGTTAAACCATACTGGACATAAAGGCCCGGCAGTTGGCGTTTTAGGTATTAAATTTCACCAACTAACTAAACCCATTTTCTGAGAATCCCATCTTTTGGAACCTGGGTTCAAGGCACCAAACTCTGTGGTCTTCTAAAGTGTTTACATCGGACTTTATGGGAAATAAAGAAGTACAAAACATGTAGCATTCCTGGTGGCTAAATACTTAAGATCAACTTCATTAATGGCTCAGATATGAATAATCAGATTACATTTCTTACTGCCAAGATCTGGTGAATGGACACCAACAGATTCTATGGATCTCCAATCATAAGAATTTGATCATCTTGCCCTTGGTACTCCTGAATCTTCCCATGTGCAAGGGGGTATTTTGAATCATTCTGAAAAGCCTCTTACTTTCAAGACAGCCTGTTCTTTTTTTCTTTGCCATAAACCCTTCCTTGAAGTCTGATGACAGAACTTTTTTCAAAAGGCTCACACCTCTTTATTTTGGCACATCGTTGAAGTCAAGTGCATGGCAATACCACTGATTCATTGATCAGTAATACGATCAATACCCAGCACTGAAACACATCAGACTTTCAACATATCTGGGGCTGGAAACATAAAGAAGGGCAAAGCACTCATCTGAAAGATCCGAAGTCTCAAAATTACTTCAGCCTGCATGCAAGTCCTAAATAGCAGCCTTGACAGGACTGTAACACAACCAGGAACAGAGCATTTCTAGAGCAGAGATGAGTGCACCAGTGATGCCCGCAGGAACAAAGCTGAAACAGGTCACCTCAGATGCTGCTCATCTTCACAGGAGACACTAGCTCTGCATTTAGCTCCTAAGCGATAATTCTTCCACAGTTAGGCGTCTGCCTGATGTCCTGTCACCTCCAGAGACCAGAAAGCCACGGGCCACTACAGAGACAGCCACGTACTGTTTGGCTGCTCCTGTGTCTTGCTCCTTCAAACTGAGAATTCAATAGTCCACACATTGGGTGCTTCCCAAAGTCCAAACAAACTCTCATGGAAACAAACTGCTGAGGTCATGGTAGCAAAGGGAACAGTCACTACCTAGAGTACAACTGCTTGAGGCATCATGTCCAAATGGGTACAAGTAAGGCCTGGTCTGGAGCTGAACGCAATTGTCAAGGTTAGAGTTTGGGACTGGGGGGACAAATTTTCCAGATGCAACCTGAGGCTCTTAGAGGATACACCGATTACAAGAATTTCATCTGAACTACAAACTGAACACCTAGAACAAGACACAGAGTGAACCAAACATTTTCATACTTTGATAACCTTGACTAACATCTGGATTGCGGTAAAATTACAGACCTACAGGTAAAATAACATAGGAAATGAAACAAGGAAGACATTTCCACTCAGCTACATCAGAGAAGCAATAGTCAGTACTTGCATGTAACAACCAGTCTACCAGCAAGGAACTTCAGAAACTCACAAGAGACCACAACAAATAACTGTATTTTGAGAGGCCTCTGAAGTCCTAAAGTTGGGATTCTATGAACTAATGGATCTGCAGTAGCAAGAGAAAATGTTTCACTTCACCAACACTGTTAAGTGCTTTATTTTGCTGGGAAAATGACAAGGCCTGTTTCCATTCTGGGAACGACTAACACAACTGGAACACTAACATTTAGACTCCAACACAGGCCATTAATTTGCAGGAAAAGTTACACTTCTGCCTTCTGTAAGTTAAGAAAATGAGAAGATGCCGTGGTGTTCACCTGCATCAGCACTGACAACGAGTAGAGGGGACAAAACCGTTCTCTGTTTACTTACAAAAAGAAATCAGCATTTTCCTCTCCTGCTAACAACAGCCAAACCATTTTCAATGTTAGGTCAAAAAAAAAGCATCACTGTTATCGCCAGCTCAGACCCAATTCTTATTCTCTGTGCCCCGTTCGAGCACAGAGGAGTGGTACGAAGGCCTGCTAGTGCAGGTTGCCTGTACACTTTACAGCTGCGAAGGAGCAGAGTGGCAAGCAAACTGCTGATTCGTGTTGACATCAAATGACTGCAGCTGAACACAGCATGTGCAGAAACAGAATCTGCAGAAAGGCTCATGGCTACAGGATAATGGACCTGCAATCAGGAACAGCAATCAGGAAGCTGAACAGCAATCAGGAAGAATGTCTATAAAGGAGTCCACGTCACACAGTCACCCACTGTCTTAAAATTGGCACACCATTACCCCGAGCACCAAATTTAATGAGGAAAATAGACAAGTCCGATGAAAAACAGAGGTAGAGCACCACTAAGTTCGACTATTCACTTGGTGGGAATGTGGACTGCATTCAGTCCCAGACTTCCTTAGAAAACAGCAGCTAGAAATGGAAGATCACCATAAAGTAAGAATACTGACAAAAGTAAAAAGACAGGAGCTGGGAAAGAAAATCTTCAGGAAGCTAGAAAAATGAAAACTTCATTTACGAGGGCAAACAAAAAAAGACCCTTAGAGGACAAAAACAAAAGCAGCAAGCTTCTTAATTCTAAAAGTGATATTGGCACACAGCAACACAAGTCTCAGTCAGTACTGGAAGCAACTTTGGAAGCTCTATGCTGTTCAGATAATAATTCTCAAATGAAAAAAGAAGAGACATATTTTAAGGAATTACCTTAATCATGAGTTACTGCTATGTCTTTTTAAACTGCTTTGCACTAATATGCAGCAGATCCTGCAAACTCAGACTTGTAACAAACTGCATAGCCAAAACCTCTGGAATTCCCCACAGCTGAACACATCATGGAAACCATCCCAAATGAGACCAGCATGTTGCCATAGTCTCAGGTGTGACACTTAACCCCCTCCTGCTGTTAAATGTCTGTGAGGACAGACTCATGACACACCAGCTATGGTCTCTATTATACTGTCAGCTTAGCACAGTTAGGCTTTTCAACAAAAGCTCCTAACCTGTAACACGACAGCGTTACATCTTCATGGCACCTCTGTGCTTGCAGATTTTAAACACAGAGGAACTTCTTAAGGCTTGCAATGAGAATGAATTAACAATAATACACGAGCTAGCTTCACGCAGTTTGCAAATTTCCCGTATGCAATCCTGCTCTGGTATTTCTGTCCTATTTAATATTTCTTATTGACCACTTCTGCTTCAAAAAAGTGATGGAGTGAGAAAACCTCCACTGCTTCTACACATGGTGGGCTCTGTGCCTCCTCCTGCTGAGGGCTGCTTGGATTAGAAGTTTCAATGCACTTTAACAGCCAATGTAAGATGACATGATGCTCCTGATGCCTGCATTAATGAAAACAAAGAGAGAGATCCACCAGTGTCTATGGTTTCAGAAGCCTCTGAACGCACAACAAGATGAGCTATTGAATGACAACTGAAAAACCGTTGTCTTCCTACACGCCCACTTAATGCGCAACACAGTATTTCTAGGAATGAAGAAAGAGATGATGACCAGAAACCTACTTATTTCTAGGCAGCTAGACAGAACCTATTTTGAAATCAGTTGTATTTAGACAACTAAATATAGTGCTCACAGACCGCTGCATGTATAGAGTAGCATGAGACTGTCACTGCCAATCTTCTGCCTTCCTTCCTTCCTGCGATAAAGCACTGTATGTCTCAAATTGATTTCAGTAATCATTACTGGCGGCACAAAATGGCACCTGTGAAATATCAAAAGTATATTAATATTCGGTCTCAAGGATTTAACCCAAAGGGTAAGTTAAATTTAAGAGTAAACCTAGGACTCTTGTTTAACTGCACCTATTTAAACTCCATTTCCAATAGAACAGCTACAACTAGGGCAGAAGATTCTTACCATTGTAAATATTTCAGTCAAGCATATGAGGGACAGTATTCCTTTATCAACCCAAGAGCCAACAGTCCCAAGTGGGGAGAGATTACAGTGGCAAATCTTAAAACACCACTGTGGCTTTTAATGTATGTTCTGAAACGGAAGGTCAGTATTGCCACGCTGACATCAGTCCTATGGTCTGCATTCTCAAACCTGCCAGCCAAAAAGAAGCCAAGTAAGACCAGAAGAACTGCAGCCCAACAGCTTTTCACACTGGTGATGAATCAGTTCAATTACTGGATCTCAACTGCTGCCTACACCCAGGGAGCACACAGATCATATAGAATCTCTCCAACAGCTAAACTTGGCAAAGGCCTGGTTTTGCTGACAGGAGAGGGATACACCGACACCAGACCTAATGAATGGTGGTGGCTGTAAACACAAGAGCAATAAAGGATGGACAGAGTACTGCTAAGGCTGGGAATTCAAAAGCTGCTTCCTGAACAATGCTGACCAAAAAACTGTCCAGTGTAAAGGGAAGCTTTATGATTCTGTCAAAAGTAACGAGGAAAGCACTGACATTTCAACAAAGAGTATACAACTAGGACTTTAGATTAGAGTCATAGTTTAAAAACACAGGGATCACTTCAGACAAAATCTGTCTTCCTGCACAGCAACTGCCCATAGATCTAACCACTCTCCTCTCAGAGGAACCAGAATGTACAGGAGCAAGAGTGGCAGCTAAGTGCCAAAGAGAAAATTCTGGTCAAGAAGCTTCCAAAGGCAAGCCAATAAGGACCATGAGAATCTAGTATAAGAGGTTTGGCTTAGTTTGGAATTAGATCATACATATTCCTATCTTTATCAGGCTGTGCTTCTGCGTTTCTCTCCACATATGGGGCCAGCAAAGAAAACACTGCAGAACAATCACTGAAAACCAGATCAAAACCAGACACAGGATCCACGATGCTGCAGCTGACCCCACTTAATTTCTGGCAATAAAACAGGAAAGTAGCGTCAGAGAAGGCCTCTCTCTACTCACCAGATGGCTCCTCCGGCTCGCTTTCATTCTCTTCTTCTGCAGGAGCTGGTGGAGGTGGTGGTGGTAGTTTTTTCTCTTTCTCAGCTTTAGCATTTCTCTCTTCTTCAGAGTAATACTCGTCTTCTGACAGGTTTGCAAGACTCTCATCCATCTCTCTATACTCCACCTATAAAAAACAGAACAGAGGATAAATGTGCTGAAGATGGCTGTCTCACTACTAAAATGAATACTGACAGCAACAAAATTGATTCCAACTCAAACAAACAGCCCAAGTTACCTCACCCAGTCTTATAACAGCTACTGCGTTATAAAACCCCCAACAGCTTTACAAGTTCCACATGTTTTAAACTCCACTTAAAAAAAACCCAAAGCCTTCAGCACTCAAATGCCCAGCAGTAGGAAACTTCTACCCATACCAAACCCAGTTTATGTGTATTTGTAATATCACCGTTTAGTCTCTCCAGATTTCTTCCCCTCCTGCCCCTCCCAGTCAAACTAAGGGCATTAACAAGAAAAAATGTACTTCTCACAAGTTGTTTAGCCTGGAGAAGAGGAGGCTGAGGGGAGACCTCATTGCTCTCTACAACTACCTGAAAGGAGGTTGTAGAGAGGAGGGAGCTGGGCTCTTCTCCCAAGTGACAGGGGACAGGATGAGAGGAAATGGCCTCAAGCTCCACCAGGGGAGGTTCAGGCTGGACATTAGGAAAAAATTCTTCACAGAAAGGGTCATTGGGCGCTGGCAGAGGCTGCCCAGGGAGGTGGTTGGGTCACCTTCCCTGGAGGGGTTTAAGGCACGGGTGGATGAGGTGCTAAGGGACATGGTTTAGTGTTTGATAGGAATGGTTGGACTCAATGATCCGGTGGGTCTCTTCCAACATGGTTATTCTATGATTATATGATTCTAATATACGGCCATAGGAACAATAGAAAGAAAGCAGCTAGTGCACCTCCAACCTCCTACAGGTCAGCTTGTACCAGATGGCAAAAGCAACTCTATATTTCTCAGCAAAAGTTCAGTCATTAACAAAGGGCAAGAACAGGCCCTATTTAAAGTGGCATTGGGAAAGCCACGTACAGGAAAGCCCAATTCAGTAAAGTGATAGCACCCTCCATCGTATGCAATCAATCCAATAGTGACACTCCACCCTGTCCAGCGCAATCAGTTTTTCATCCTACTGAGCAACTACAGCATCACCCGGACCTTTTGTGAACTCCCACTTGGAAGCAAGTTACAGGGACCCCACGGCACCAGAAGCATCCAAAACCAACATAAACCAGCTCTGTTTTGATCCTCCAAGAGAGCAATCAAGTCCAGCAAAAATACTACACTTCTCCTTAGGTTTATTTTTAACCTGTATAACCTCCCCAGCCGAGTTCACAATATAAACTTGCAGTTAGGCACCTTGTGCTCACCTGAGCTGACCACAACCCCATCCAGCCTGGCCCTGAACCCCTCCAGGGACGGGGCAGCCACCCCTGCTCTGGGCACCCTGGGCCAGGGCCTCCCCACCCTCACGGCAGAACATTCCTCCCCAAGCTCTCATCCCAGTCCCCCCTCCTGCAGCTCGAACCCGCCCCGATGGCGGCGGCTCGGCCCGCACCCACCTTGGCGCGCTTGCGGCGGCTCGTGCGGCGCCCCTCGGGGGTCTCGGCGATGCCCGTGGTCTCGGCGCCGGGCGCGGGCCCCGCCCCGGCCGCGGCCGTCTCGGTCAGGGCGCCGGGCGGCGAGGCCCGCGGCGGCTCTTTCTTGCGGGGCGTGCGCTCCGCGGCGCCGCCGCCGCCCTCGCCGGACGCGCCCAGGGCCCCCGCGCCGGCAGCCGGAGGCACCGGGGCCTCGGGGCCACCTTCGCCGCCCGCCGCCGCCTCCGCGGCCTTCTTGCCCCCCGACAGCATCGCCGCCGCCCGCACAAAGGAGCCGCCGCCTCCTCCTCCGCTCCGGCCGCGCGCGCCTGCGCCCCCGCCCGCTGCCCCGCGCCCCGCCCCCAGCGCGCGGCCCGCCGGGAAAGGGAGCGGCGAGCGGGGGGCTGGATCCCGGTGGATCAGGGGCTCCAAGCCCCATCCAGCCTGGCCTTGAGCCCCCCCAGGGATGGGGCAGCTACCCCTGCTCTGGGCACCCTGGGCCAGGGCCTCCGCACGCTCACAGCAAAACATTTCTTCCTAGGATCTCATCTCAATCTCCCCTCTTTCAGCTCAGAACTGCACCCCCTCACCCTATCCCTGCACTCCCTGATCAAGAGCCCCTCCCCAGCTTTCCTGGGGCTGCCTTCAGTACCAGAAGCTGCTCTGAGGTCTGCCCACAGCTTTCTCTTCTCTAGCCTGAACAACCCCAGGTCTCTCAGCCTGGCCTTATATGGGAGGTTCTCCAGCCCTCAGGTCACTGCTGTGGCCTCCTCTGCACTCGCTCCAACAGCTCCATGTCCTTCCTGTGCTGAGGACTCCAGAACTGGACACAAGACTCCAGCTGAGGTCTTCACCAGAGTGAGCAGAGGGACAGAATCCCCTCCCTTGCCCTGCTGGTCCCACTGCTTTGGATGCAGCCCAGGACACAAGTGGCTTTCTGGGCTGCAAGCACACTTTGCTGTCTCCTGTTAAGCTTCTCAGCCACCATCACCTTCCAAGCATTCAAATTTTAGTTGTCTTCCTGTTTTCTTCTGGGGTTTGTGCTGGATTCTTCCCTGTCACGTCCTCTCTCAAGCTTCTACGTACACCACTGGAAAAAGCTGGTGAGGCAGGGAATGGCAAGCTGGAGTCACCAGCCTTTGGGTAGGACACTGCTGCTGAGTGCCCAGCAGCCTCACAGATGCCAGTGTGGAGTGCACTGCCAGGGATATTCTGTTCTGGTTCCCCGGCCTCAAATATTTCAACGTTGCAAGGGTAACAAAACCAAGGCTAGTGGTTCTGTGAAAACCAAAGGTGACTCTTAGTAATTTTCTTGCCCCTCTCTTCAAAACTGGTGATGAAGCAGCAGGGTCACGCAGTGGATCCTTGCAGACAGACCTTGCCTTCAAGCATGTTTGTAGAGGCTGTGCAGACCCTGCAGGAGGACTTAGATATACGGGGAGGCAGCAGCTGCATGGAAAGGTCTAGGTGCAATTTCGACTGCAACTGTTCTAAGTCATGCAGGAAGGAGCCAGAGGCTGTGGAAGGTCTGTAAGGCATTCCAGCCACCTGCACAGCAGCATGTGAACAGGCAGAGGTCAGCTCCACACACTAACAAACAGCGCTGATGCTGAGAAGCAACTGGAGCAGACTGAAACCAACTGTGAATCCTTGTTAGAGGAATTGGATGAAATCCAGCTGGGAGGACTGCAGAGATTGACTCCAAAGCAATAGGGAAGAAAAGAAAGCAACCGGCAACTGCTGTAATGACACCGAGATTTTTCCGCTTTACCCTCCTTTTTTTTGTGTTTAACCAAATTTCTGCAGTATTAATTTCTGAGTACAAGCATTACCTAATGGGTAAGATAAATGGTTTTCTCTGAGCACATTTAATAAGTTTTCCTTAGGTTTACACCAACCCACATCTCCAACTCTAATCCTGACACATTCATTTACTCTTCTGAATTGACAGATTCAAGTTAATCCTCTTATTCAAAGGCCATTTAATGAATGCAGTTAATATGACAAATATAGGCTCCCCATATTTGTAAAACTGTCTCCTAAATCCATATCTATAGTTCAGCTTCATATTTGCTGGGGTATAAACACAATAAGGCATACAAAGGGCTTCCACAACATCTTGTATCTTGTTGCACCTGAGACATCATCATGTCCATCATCTGAGAAGGCATTTTTCCCTATGATCAGAAAAGCAAATTTAAACAGTTAAGTCTCTGAGAATACTCTGCATTCTGAAACAGTGAGAATGTGCTTTGAAGACTTCTCTCTGCACAGAGCTGAGCAGAACTTTTTTATATGAGGCAAGGGCTGGTTCAAAACATTTGTATAGCACATACAAACATATATTTAACTTTTATCTTTATTTCAACAGAAGTAAATTTAATTCCACCTTTTATCTGAAAAATGGGAGATAATCAACGCAGAAACAATTTCTGCAATTATTCACTTTGCCTTTCACTGACCTATATGAACAAAGTGTGTTTGGGGCTATTTATATCAGAACAATGACTCAAGTTTTCTAAATATTCCAGCACTATTATTTCAGATGGATTCATACCAATGGAAACCCCTCTACTGAGTGGAGGGAAAAGCCCCTATGAATGAAAGTTTGGCTCCGATAACACTGCCTGAGCAACCGGACACTTCCATATACACAATTTAGGCAAAGAACACCAGAGATGGAGGAACTGAGGTGTGGAAAAGCTGGGAACCAGTCATCTCACAGGTAAAAAGGAGAATAGAGAATCAGCAACATTCTCTAACATGTTCTGATTCTCCATAACATCCTTCCATACCCCCAGCAGCACAGTGGAGAAAAGGAAGAGCCTAATCCCACTATAAAACTAGGGAATACCAACCAGTGCTTACTTCCAAGGAAGCCATGGTACATTTCCTCAGCTGTACTTCATCCTTTGTCCCACACTTCAGAGAAAGGAGCTTTTATTAAGTGACATTTTCAATTATGACAGTCATCAATCCAGAGAAAGGCCTGTGCTTGTATCCAGCTTTTAAAAACATAAACCAGTGTTTGGCAAGTACCAGTGTTATTACACAAGAAACCAAGTCCCTCAAACCCTCTTTGCTGTTAAAGAGGTTGAGACTGGGAAGGTTCACAGAACACTGAGAATAGGATCAAAAGCAAGTTCAAGTCATACACAAACTGAAGAAATAGGTGCTTTGAAGACTATAACTTTGTTGCCCTCCCTTTACAAGTCTGTACTATGATATGGACATAAAAGCCAGTGAGGGGGGGGCAAAGGTCTTCACCCAGTACTTCTTCTAAATTAAGTTCCACGTTTGTTCTTTTTAAAAAAAAAAATATAATTTAATACCTATTTCTGTGGTGCAGTTAACATTGCACTGAACTGGTATTCAATTTTTAAAAAGAAATTAAAAAGCAGCTCTGAACTTTGCTTCTGAGATGGCAGCACGGTCTCTGAACAGATGATGATTCCCATCACTCTTGCTTTGCATCTTTCAAGGCCTGAAGTCTTTCTAAAAGGGGCGGATGGGAGTAATGCCACATTGAAAAGATCCAGTCAGAAACAGGGAATCCTAAGTTATCTTTGTTTAGCTTGATCAAAGCAGAATATAGGTCTTTAGCCTTGCCAAGTTCCTTGGCAAATGCATCTGCTTGAAACTCAAACCGTCGGCTTAATACAGTCAAACAGAATGAGAGGACCTGAGGAGAGAAATATAGCAAAAATTATTTCAAAATTCAGCCATCTGCAAGTTCCTTATAGTATCAGTAAATGCTGCTGTACCTCCCTTCCCACATCCACCCATCACAGTTGCTGTTGAACGATCTCATTGAGGTTTATCCCGGCCACACCTGGAACTGGGACTCCTGCCCAACACCGAGCACTATGCCTACTCATTAAACCGAGACACTAGATAGAGCCCCTAAAAATTTCAAACATTTCCACCCCCCCCCAGTCAAAATAATATTGTTGTTTAAATAAGATGTAAATATGATAATACTTCAGCATCTATGTCTTGAAAACAATTTACCTCATTGTAAGGTGAAAAAATGAACTGGAAAATAATCATCAAGCCTATCAGGGTAGGCTGGGTGTCATAGAAACCAAATGCAGTGAAGAGTTCTTTTTGACCAATTAACACAGCAAAGAGGAAGAAGCAGAGGAAGGAATTCATCTAGAGAAAGGAAACAACCATCTTGATTAAGGCAAGTTTTTCAATTAAGTCAAAAACATGACCTAGTCATATTGCAGATTTGCATAGAAATATCACTGAAAAAAGCTCAAACATAATACTTTAGAGCTAATACACAAAGACGAACAGGCAGCTGGCCCTAATCCACTTTCTGTGAACACATGCAATAAAGAAACACTTACTATTTTCTGTCAGTAATCTAAGAAAAAGCCTAGGAAGATGAGGAAAGGAAGATGAAAAGACAAGAAGACAAGATAAGTGTGGAGGGAGTACAGGATAGAATCCATCTCCTTGGAATTAAGCATTTAGGTTCCAAGAAGTTTAAAACCAAGCAAGACGTGTCTGTGCTGTGTCATAATTCCTATTCCTGGAAACAATCTGCTTCCATCTAAGCCATATGTCTCTGTGTCCAAGCACTGTTCTTGCCTGGTTTTCCAGAGGCAAGAGGCAGGACCATGCCTTACTGAGTTTTCTAGAGAAGTTGATCTTCTCAATACAAGTGGCTGTTTGGCCTTCTCAGGGTAATGTGGAATGTGTCAGAACACTGTTTGTTATTGAAACACACGCGACAGAAATAAAGAGGATTGGCTGTGACAGCAAAAAATGAGCAGAAAAAGTAATGACATTGCAGAAGAATTT
This sequence comes from Phaenicophaeus curvirostris, assembly GCF_032191515.1. Taxonomy (NCBI): domain Eukaryota; kingdom Metazoa; phylum Chordata; class Aves; order Cuculiformes; family Cuculidae; genus Phaenicophaeus; species Phaenicophaeus curvirostris. The sequence goes on from NC_091414.1 coordinate 8,304,823, forward strand.
GTGAAAATGCCAGGAATTGAAGATAAAAATCTACCTATTAAAGCAAAATAATAATGTATAGAAAGTGGATCCAAAGACAAAAGGTACATGTGTGGCAAAAGCATCACAGTAGTTGCTAGTTAGTAGGGATCAACACTGACGTCAGAAGCTGGAAGATAATTGCCTTAAAGCAGACAATGATAAGGCCCTCACTGAAGCGTTCAGTTGTGTGGATAAGAAAAAGCCAGTGCGGAAACAGAAAGATAGAGATGTTCTTAAACAGAAGCACTGCTTGAAAAGCTTGTGAACAGCCTTAGAAAAAGAACAGCAGAGCATTCCTGGAATGGTGCACACATCTCAAGAAAGACATGATGGAGTTACAGAGGGTGCACAGGAGGGCAGCTAAGAGAGATAAAGAAAAGGCTGGGGATTTGGAGTAAAGAAGGGTGAGAAATACCTGGAGCAAAGAAAGATCTACGCCAAAGCACACAGGAGACTGCTGATAGTCGTTCTGTAGGAGGCACATAGCTGTGCCCTGCACGTAAAAGAACTTGAAGGAGGAGATTCGGTGGAAGAATTTTTTTGTACTGTGTGGTGTCCAGAGGCACATGCATGAGGAAACAGAGCACTGGCTCCTTTTCTTCCAAGGCGAGGCTGGGCAATCCCTAAAGACTGCCTCAGTGTTCACTCCCATTTGGGCACGCACCAAGAATGGCACAATAAAGTTATTTACAAGTCATCACTGCACAAGGTCTGAGTATACAGTGTAAATAAGTCAGAATGCCCTCCTCTGCCAGATTTCATAATACTCAGTCACATTCCTTCTCAGCCCTCCAAGGAACAAGACTGACAGAAGCTCTCAGACACAAAGCTTCCCCAGAGATAATGATAAACACCCAAAGAAATGCAGGCTGGTAGACAGGACACATCCAGTCCTATCCCTAGCACAGAGAAGGCCCTGATATCCATACAAGACAAAGAAGAGCAAGAAAAATATGTCCCAACTTCAGAAAGCTGCTGAGATGAATGCAGGCAGAAGAGCTGCTTTCTTAAGATGCTTTCTACCAACCAGATGGAGCACAGAGGGGACAGAAAGGCACATTCACTGCAATACAGCAAAGAAAAACAAAACCTGAGCAACTTTTTGTAGAGCATAAGTCTATTGTGTGAACGTACGCTTACAAATCTGGAAGCAGGCATACAAATCTGGAAAATGGCAATAATTACAGAATGCTCTAAGAAACCACCAGCTTCTCATAACTTACCTGGCTGATAATAATATTCTTGACAGTGTGACCTAGTTTCCAGTGACCCAATTCATGACCAAGTACAGCCAGAACTTCTTCATTTTTACATCCTTGTTTCTTGTTCTGAGGAAATACCAAAGCAGAATACCAGGTACGAGTAAACACAACCGCATAAATGTGATTCTCATTATGACTAGGAGCAGGTGTGCTCAAAATCCCCTCCTCTCATCACTCATTTCTGCAGTGTGCCATGCCAAACCAGGGATGAAAAGAATTCCATCAGCAGCATGGTTATAGGAAATGGAATCTGGACAGAACAACAATCTGCACAGTGCCCCAGCCCGAGGCTGCACAACACAATTCTGTCTTCTCTTATTCATGCAGGCTTTTCGGAAAGCATTCCATCCGTTTTAACCATTCTATGCTCTCCCGAAGCCACAAGTGCTGTTATAGCAGAGTCTTGCTGTGTAGCTGCACATCAATGGGAAGGACAATAGAAGGCCATCATCCTGAGGAGGATGCACATGTAGGATCCGTGTGTGTGCCCACATGAGGGCCTCTTGCACCACAATTCTTGCATGTAGTAAAAGGCACACAAATGACACACAGAGAAAAAACCTTTTCCTTCATAGGAAAGCTCCAATGTGGCTGACTCAAAAGAAGGAGAGCTAAAACCCCAAACAGGCCCCTTATTCAAACAATTACATGAGGAGAAACAGTGTCTTCCTAAAGCCCCTGTGGATTCCCAGTGGTGCCTTTAATGCTGTCTGCAGTATTCACACAGACTCAGAAATTCCAATTAGCAGCTCAGGGATACTTCGGTGTTGAAATAATTTGATTTTGTGTTTCAGCATCTCACTCAGAACCTTTAAAAAACACATGAAAATCTCACCAAGAAGTTAATGTAAATAACAATAAAAAAATAAAGAACTCACTTTGGGTTTAGGCTTTGTCTCTTCATTCTCACCATCTTCGCCTTCTGCTGGCTCTTTGTTCAATGCAGAATAATCTTCCAGGAGGGTGTCAAAGAGCACTATCCGCTTATTCTTGAAGAATCCATAGAAATAAGCATTGCTATGAGAAGAACGCTTAGAACCTGATGGGAAAAATTACATTTAAGACCATGATCTGAATAAACCCATGCACTGAAGACAATGCAATATTACACAGAACAGGTTCTTCCCATGGAATTCTCAAAGTTCACAAATAAACTCAGGCAAATGAGTTTGCAGGGTAAAGCACATTTTAAATTATGTAAGTGACTATTATCTCATTTGCTAACTTCAACAGAGAAATAATTTTTTTTCATCTGTAACTTGTAATCACTAAAAACACAAGCAGTCATGTGTCCATCCAATATCCAGAAGAAAAGTAATTTCTATTGCAGCTTTTGGTTAGAGCAGAAAGAGCACTCTACACAGTACATGCACTGCTCTCCTGGCAAAGGACCTGGGATGAGTACATCAGTGTGCCAGCAAAGACAGTTTGAAACAGGTAAGGGTGAAGATGCTGGAAACATAAGCAGAAGAAAATGAGAAGAACTACAGATTATTGGCCAGTCTCTCACAATTATTTCTGTTTGGAATAGGCAAATCAGGTAAATCATGGACTGTTTCTACTATCAATATGCTTGGGGCCAAGAAACTAATCTCTTTCCATAGAACACAGACTGTTTCAGTTGATACAAGAGCTGTTTAGATCAAAGCAGCTGTTAAAACGTGGCCTTTTTTTTCCCAATGGACAGCAGCTGTTGCAACACCAGGACTGACAGAGGTGTCCGTGAGCGAAGAGGTGGATTCCTATTGGACACAGAAGGAACAACAGTGACAGGGGATGAGGAAAAGGCTGAGGTACTTAATGCCTTCTTTGCCTCAGTCTTTAATTGTAAAGAAAGTCGTTCCGTCTGTGCACAAACCCAGGAACTAGAGGAGCATAATGAGGCTCCCGTGATCCAAGAGGAGGTGGTCAGAGCCTTGCGAGCCCAACTAGACACCCACAAGTCTATGGGGCCGGACGGGATTCACCCAAGGGTATTGAAGGAGCTGGCGGATGTGCTGGCCAAACCCCTTTCCATCATCTTCCAACAGTCCTGGAAGACTGGGCAAGTCCCACTGGACTGGAGGCTGATGTTGTGCCCATCTACAAGAATGGTCACAGGGAGGACCCAGGGAACTACAGGCCTGTCAGTCTGACCTCAGTGCCAGGGAAAGTCATGGAGCAGGTGATCTTGAGTGCTATCATGAAGCACATGCAAGAGAACCCGGTGATCAGGCCCAGTCAACATGGGTTCACAAAAGGCAGGTCTTGCCAGACTAACCTGATCGCCTTCTATGACAAAGTGACTCGGCTACTGGATGAGGGAAAGGCTGTGGATGGATCTTCCTGGACTTCAGTAAAGCCTTTGACACAGTTTCTCACAGCGTTCTGCTTGAGAAACTGTCAGCCTCTGGCCTGGACAGGCGCACACTCTCCTGGGTGGAAAACTGGTTGGATGGCCGGGCCCAGAGAGTGGTGGTAAATGGTGTGAAATCCAGCTGGAGGCCAGTGACAAGTGGGGTTCCCCAGGGCTCAGTGCTGGGTCCAGCCCTGTTCAATGTCTTCATCAATGACCTGGATGAAGGCATCGAGTGCACCCTTAGCAAGTTTGCAGACGACACTAAGCTGGGTGGAAGTGTCGATCTGCTGGAGGGTAGAGAAGCTCTGCAAAGGGATCTGGACAGGCTGGACCGCTGGGCTGAGTCCAACGGCATGAGGTTTAACAAGGCCAAGTGCCGGGTCCTGCACTTGGGGCACAACAACCCTATGCAGTGCTACAGACTAGGAGAAGTCTGGCTAGAAAGCTGCCTGGAGGAGAGGGAACTGGGGGTGTTGGTTGACAACCGACTGAATATGAGCCAGCAGTGTGCCCAGGTGGCCAAGAAGGCCAATGGCATCTTGGCTTGGATCAGAAATGGTGTGGGCAGCAGGTCCAGGGAGGTTATCCTCCCTCTGGACTCGGCACTGGTGAGACCGCTCCTCGAATACTGTGTTCAGTTCTGGGCCCCTCACCACAAGAAGGATGTTGAGGCTCTGAAGCGAGTCCAGAGAAGAGCAACAAAGCTGGTGAAGGGGCTGGAGAACAGGCCTTATGAGGAGCGGCTAAGAGAGCTGGGGTTGTTTAGCCTGGAGAAGAGGAGGCTGCGGGGAGACCTCATTGCTCTCTACAACTACCTGAAAGGAGGTTGTAGAGAGGAGGGTGCTGGCCTCTTCTTCCAAGTGACAGGGGACAGGACAAGAGGGAATGGCCTCAAGCTCCGCCAGGGGAGGTTTAGGCTGGACATTAGGAAAAAATTCTTTACAGAAAGGGTCACTGGGCACTGGCAGAGGCTGCCCAGGGAGGTGGTTGATTCACCTTCCCTGGAGGTGTTTAAGGCACGGGTGGATGAGGTGCTGAGGGATATGGTTTAGTGTTTGATAGGAACGGTTGGACTCAATGATCCGGTGGGTCTCTTCCAACCTGGTTATTCTGTGATTCTGTGATTCTGTGATTGCTCTGGCTTTTGCAACAGAAGATACTTCCAGTTGAAGGCATTTGCCTTCAGCCCTCAGTATAAACGTATGAGCTACGTAAATTCCTTAGGGCACAAAATATCCATTGTCAGGCAGCCCATTACTGTGCAGAATGCTCTTCCTGCTCTAACCTTCAGCACCAAATGAAGATGGATCAACAGAGGAAGAGACTGGTCTGAGTACAAAACCTCAGCATCAAGTCCCTCCTCAGTGACAAAATCTGAACAGCCACAGGGTAGTAACGCTCCCTTTCATCTGGATATCATTAAAAAACATAACCCTCCGCTAAGTGTTGGAAGAGAACAAACCTTTGTAATCCACCCACTGCACATGTTACTAAGAAGTCAGTTCTGGAGTGGGAAGAGTCAAGACAGAGTGCAGAAAAACACTGGCAAAAATATGCTCACACATCCAGCCTGCAAAATCAGAAGGAAATAGGGCCAGCTCAATACTCTTAAGGATTCTAGGAAAGAAAATGGGGGTTTGGCAACCTCACTCCACGGCAGATCATTGCCTCTAAATTTTGACACACTGAAGCAGCCAGTGCAGTGGCACACTACATTGGAAGCCAGAGTACTGACAGCTGGTTGTCTCATTGAACGTTGACCACGTTTAAAAGCCAGCAATGCCTCTGGGAAACCCCTCCCTGCTTGGCAAGACTCTGCACTGACTCTAAAGCTTGAAAAGCTTCAATTACATTAGAAAAGAGGAGTTTCTTGGGCCACAAGTAGATCTACAATAGTAGTTCTGGCTGCACTGAAGCAGAGTTTTGGAAGCCACAGCTTCCAGGCTCAGTAAAACCATCCCCCTCTCGACTGTAACATTGTACTGTTCCATCTCTTTATGCCATCTCATATTGCTTTCATGAAGGCAATAAAATCCCTTCTGATCCTCACAGCTGAGGCAAAGAAACAAAACAAAATTTGGGGAAGCACCTAAAATAAAGTTCAGAAGGGAACAAAATAGAAAAAAAAATGGAAAAAAAACCAACAGTGGCAAAGACAAACAGAAAAGTGCTCCATGAACATGGAGAGGAAAGGACACAGCAGCTGGCATGCTTCATGTTATAGTTCATGACCTAAGAAAAGAGGACAAGAAATTCATTACTAGAAAGTGAAAAAAATTAAGTATCAAGTTGAAGGTCTTGAGTTTGTCCAGCCACACCATCAGAAACCGTCCAAGTGAAGGCTCTAAGAAGGAGGAGGTGTTTTTAACTTGCATAACTTTTTCAACTGTTTCTCCAAGGACTTTGAGACAATTGATGTTGAACTCAGACTAGTAACAATAAAACACACTTATCCTAATGGTTTAAAGTTCTAAAATTGGAATCTTGACTCCTGCCTTGACTCCTGCCTTCCTTTTCCAACTCCAAGGCAAAAAAAAAAAAATAAAAAAAGGAAATGGCACAGGCATTAACAAGTATTCCACAAGCTAAGGAACACAATCAACTGCCATATTACAGCAACCACAATCAGAGCTAAAAATCCACAAATTCAAAATTAGAGTCTTTTTATTAACAAAAAATCCCGACTCTCACCTTCAACCACATACACCTTAGTCAGGGGGAAGTCAATGCTCTTTGCCATCGTTTCAATTTGTTGCTTGAGCTCTCCCTCGGGAAGTGGAATGAATTTATCAAACAAAGGTGCAATATAGTCTGCATAGATCGTAACAAGCACCTGCAAACACACACAGGTATTAAAAACAAGACACACAAATGTGTGGTCAGTACTAAAGGAGGAGTCCGAATACATACAAAAAGAGGGTACAGTTTCAGACAAAACACTTGAAAAAGCAGAGTCTGGTATGAAGCGTGATCTGTAGCCAGGCTGTCTATGGGTCATCTCATCCATGAAGACCACTGTTCAGTCTGCTGAGTCAGCAATTCCCCAGCATGGTGGGGTGGGGTAGGTCAATCTGCACTCTGCAGCCCTTGCAGAATCAGGGTGAACACGCTTGTGCTCTGATGGTTCATCAGACTGCAGAAGGCAAAGTCACTTGCAGAGCTGGGAGCAGGGGTCTTATCAGTGACAGACCATCACTGCCACCTGCTCCACCCATGCTGGAAAGCTCTGCAGTGTTTCATGATGAGCAGTAGTGCTGACTGAACCAGGAAATACTCACGCTTCTTCAAATTCCAGCTAACTTGCAAATTCACAGGGTCTAAAGCGAGTAAGAAATTTCATGTCCTGTATTTTCTGCCCTTTCTCCCAGCTGTACATAGGGCTGAGGAACTGCCTGAGGCTGCTGGTTCACAACAGGTAATGGCCATGTCCCAGAACCACTACAATGTACCTGCATCTTCAAACTGACAGCAGATGCAGCTCAGATGAGAAAGCCAGGACTGGAATAACACTGTGATGGGCAGGAAAGCTTAACTCTGATTTTTATTTATTTATTTAAAGAAAAGGACTGGAGAAAAGTTTAAATTCTGGTCAATGAAAATGCAACAGGACATGAGACAGAAATAGACATGAATAGCAGCTTCAAAGTTGTCTTGACAAAGACGAAGTAACTATTAAGACAAACCTCTGCAGCAATTTTGCAGCAAGTGTAGAAGGGGATTTTATCAGGCAGAAATCAGTCATTTTAGTCAAGGGAAGCATCTCAGACTATGCAATACCTGTGGGCTCATTTTAAGCTCTTATGTCTGATCCTTGGGTAACGTCCTGATGTTAGGAGGCAAAAAAAATGGTAAAAAGGATGCAACTCTAACTATGATTAGAGAGTTATGGAATGTGATTATAACCAGATTTTTTCCCTAAACTGAATGCCAAAGGGTAAATATAACATGTTTTACAGCTATTTAGCACATAAAAGATCACTCAAACCCACACCACTAAGGCCTCAAACCCTGTAAAGCTGCAGCAACATTGCAAGACACCTGAAAAGCACCAATTGTCTGGGCATGCACTTAACCTTCAGGATAAAAAGAGGAGAGAGAGGAAAAAATAACAGTGAGCCATTTGGTCTCAAACACAACCTTTCAGTACATAAATCTGTAGCTCTGACACGTCAGGTTTTATTTTCTAGCTTTTGTCATGTAAAAGACCAACCTATGTTTCATCAGTTCCTAAAGTATCTGTAATATCTCAGGAAAAAAAATAGTAAAATAAAAATAAAATAATAATAATTCAAAAAAAACCTATGTGGACAGCTCAATTGGAAGGGGCAGAGCAAAAACACAGGGTTGTGATAGAAAAGTAATAAAAAGAGAAATGTGCTCTCTACCAAGTATGTTCTGGTTCTCACCTTGAAGTTCAGGTATTCCTCACCTACATCTCTTCTTTCTACTAAACTTGCTTGGTAAAGATCATAAAATGGACATTCAGAAAGTTTCTCATACGAGACCATACAACATTTGTACAACACATATTTTAAAGAAAACATGGTAAGAATCAGAGCAGTTAATGACAGGTATAAATGTGGCTAAGGAAAAAAATGTCACTTTCTGGGCACAGATGAGGGTGGGCCATATCAGAAAATAATGTAACTTCTTAAAATCCTGAAAATACCAGTTCTTGCAAAATTTCAGATTAATCCTTCTATGAAGAAAACAAGTCTTTAAAGCCTCCAAGACTTAAAACATGAACTGAATATCACACAAGGAACTAACATCTCCCCAGTTTTACTAACAACAAGGCTGCACTAGGATGTTCTGTAAGTGTGGACTGCTTCACTCCAGCTGGCAGAGCAGCAGCTCAAATGCTGAAAGAAGATTTAAGAGTAAACTGCTGATTAAAGCTTGGAAGAAAGAATTGCTCTTCCTTAAAAGTACTGATCAGAGTCTACACAAATCTTTCTGCTTCAGTCATTCTGGTACGCTAAACTGACATTTCAGACACCTAACACGATTTTTCAGAGACACATTCAGAGACACATTCAGAGACAAAACCAGGGAACAGGTCACCAGAAAGGACATCTGACCTACAGACAACAAAACAGGAAACACTGTGTAAGTAAGCCAACAAACAAACAAATGAAAAAGCTTGAAAGAACTCGAAGTAGTAATCATGAGCCAGATTTGCCCCCTAAGTAGGGTACCTCTGCTACTACACTATTGTCATGGACTTCTTTGGACCACTGCTGGAAACGGCACTACTGCAAACTTAGTGGCCACACAGAAATCCAGTAATCCACACAGATTTTACTTCAGTTATGTGTTAGGTATCAATGAAGAAAAAATATGAGTAAGCAACGAATGCACTTCACATAATGGGATCCGTATCTGATAAAAACAGGTTTATGAAAAGATTTTGCAGTCATGATTTAAACTGAGTCACAATTCCTTCCATGTTGCCATGTCTGAGAAAGTCAATGCAGCTATTGGATATAACTGGGAAACCAGATTTTCCTGCATTAATTGCAGTGGCCTCCCATCTAGCGTTGTCATCATATTTTTGTACCAATTTGGCAAGCCAACACCTGTCATTTAGAAAGGAAGTTGACAAGGGGATGAAGGTACTTAGGTCATGAAAGGAGCTGAAGAAAGCAATCAATCATGACTGCTTACCCAGATATTCCTAAAAAAGTTCTTGATGATGCACTCCAGTGCAACCAGAGAGTCTGAACCTGCCACAAATTAGGGACTGACTGACCCAAATTTACTATTAGGCTAACGCGACAAGCTTTATTACAGTGTAACGTAATAATTCTTTTCTTTGTTAAGGTGTTCTCTAAATGTAAAATGAACTAATATATATGATAGCACTCCTGTAATTTCTTCCTTGGGCAAGCAAAGGTTCATATGTTGAGCAAAGAGACAGCAGAGCACTATGTTGAAAGAGGACAAGAAAAATACAGACCTCAGAGCTTATAGTAATAATAGAAAATATCAAATCCTTTCGACGTACACAAAAAGATCCTTTTAATTCAAGCCCTAAAAATGCCAGTTACTAATTCAGTGTATTAAAGCAGCTCTACAAGCAGAAGCAGCAAGGGAAAAAATCACTGCTCTTCTCAATACAAAGCAATGCAGTGGAGAATCAGTGTTTGATAACCTATAAGAAAAGGCCAATGGAAACATTTCTGACCAAAGCACATTCTGCCTCGTCTTGTCCCACTGCTGGCAGTTGCCCTTGTACCCTTACTATATTTAAGAAAGGAAAATGTGTCACCTCATCATGCCGTATTTCCAGTATCTATTCTAAAACTTTTTGAATGTTTATTTTTCAATTGATGAAGACAGTCGAGTACTAAATAGATAAAATATAAGGTATCGCATTGATGTGGAAAATTAATATGAGCTATTATTTCTGAACAAGTAACTGAGAGCAAGACACACTGTTAAAAGTTTGTAGGTACTAAAATTCCCAGGAGATTTAGAATTTTCTCCATTTCCATTCAGTTATGTTTTTAAACTTCAGCACAATGCAAGTAAGCCAGTATCCAGAAAAAAAACATATTCTCATACTCACCAAGGAAACAACTAATGTGAAGAGCCAGGCATAGATGAAGAAGTAGTCTCCCCCTATTTTAATAATGTAAAGCAGAAGGGAAGTCACTGGCAACAGAATACACTGAGTCACAATAAACTTCTTGATAGCGTCCTTAAAAAAAAATCCCAGTGTCTGTAAAGAAAGGATATTAGTCATATTTTCAGTGTAAATAATGACATGTACAGTGGCTAATGCCCCTCAGTGGGTGCACAGACACAAAATAAGATAAATGGCCAAACAGCAACACCAGTGTGATAAGAAAGTAAAAGTCAGTTAAGAAAAAGTGGAAGAAGCTCATCACTTCCTCTCCTGGGAGCTGTGCCTCTCTACATCTGCATGGCCTCCAAGTCTACGCAGATGTGCTTGTCCTCAGCGAGATCTGACCCAAACCCTTATATTTTGTTGCACATATGTATTTTGTTAGAGGAGTAAAGAAAAATTTAAGCCTATCTGTTCCTTAATTCCTTTACCAATCTATATCCTAGACATTATGGGACTTTTAAGAATAGGAAAACCTTAAAGAAACACAGCTAGTGTAAAATATTTTGTCTTCGAACAGTTGCTTTCATTCATCTTAACCTTCAGTTACCAGTAAGCTGACTGTCTTAACTGGAAATATATAGAAGTCCTATTAAAGATTTTTAGATATATGTTGGGCATCTCACCTCAAGCTCCCACTGACAGTTACTGCTCCAGTAGCACTGCCAGGTTTTAAAATTAGCATAACTTTAATGGAAACAATAGAAATTTCAAAGACCTCTACCTGAATGAATCTGATGTAGCGACTCTGCTATGTGATTAGACACCCAACTGGCTCCTTTAGGAACTGTTACTTAAGTATTTACAGCTATCTGCAAGGCACATAAGTGAGTGGGTTATTATGTAAAGATACTTCACAGCAAAGATGTATTAAAGAGCCCATACTACGTTAAAGATATGGAACCCGTTTGGAAAGGAAAAAAAAATACTTGTGAAACAGATTTAAATAAAAAATAAGGATTTGGGGCAAGAATTTGGATAGAGGCCTCAGACCTCCATAACTATCAGAAACAAATCAAACGCAGTATTTTAGACTATTCTTCACTCTGGTCACACAGTGGGTGCTCTGGTGACACATTCCTGCTATAAGACCATCAGTATCAGCAGTAACACGGTTGTGCAGACACCGGCCCATAGAAATGGAATGCTCCAGAGGACACCGTTCCTTGCCTGCCTTTCATATTCCCGGAACTCATGGGCTATCTTTTCCACCAAAACAGCTCTGTAACTAGAGCAGTCAAACTTGCAGCTCTTGTTCAGACCAAGCAGTGCTTCTTTCCTGAAAATGGCATGGAGAAGCATGAAAAACTCTGTGGGCCATCCTGGACAATGGAAATAGTGTTCCTGTTTGATAAAGACCTTAAACTGGTGCAAGCCACAAAATACACACCAGTGCGTTCCTCCTTTGTTAATTCCTCAGCTCAGAACTGTTGTTAAATAGCTTTTTCATTTTTTAGCTTAGTAAACAGCTCTCTAACCTAGAACAACTCTGAACAGAAGGATGCTGCCAGTGCTGCTTCCACTGGGCTTTCTGAAACACAGCAACTACAACCCATTTTGCCCAAGTTTTCAGTTCAGCTCTTTTACTTCCAGCTCCACAATCGAGAAGGAGTAGGGCCACAAAATCACATGGCGTCCTTCATTTTTGCCTGCTTTTTAACACCGATGGGACTTCAGGAGAAATCCTCATCTTCAACAAGCCACTGCCGTGGAAGAAGGATTCAATCTAAAGATCATTTGAGACTCATGACTAGAAATTCCAAAGTCTGGGCTGGTACTACAAGTCAATTTGGCTTGTTCACTGAAGGATCTACCCCGCCAGTCTAAAATGAAAGATTGAGATTTTATTGTGTTTGTGAGACATTTGGTACCTGGACTCAGCCTTCAATTCTTGGCACGAGGACCAAGCACAGTGAAAAAACCCTTGCAAGAGCCATCATGCAGGTAGCTCAGTCAAGCACATTACAAGATCCACAGGCGTCAGGGCAAAGCTTCCTTTTCTGGCCTGATCAAGCACAGTGCTTGCACTGACAACCGTGATGCACCCAGAGAGCGCAACTCCAAGGAGAAAATGTTTGGTGGATACACCCAGAATCCTCCTTGCCCTCCATAAAGCATACAAAGATAACACATGCATTCTGCAAGCTCTCAAGACCAGTTTTAAAGAAGTCCAAGCTTCTAAGTTTCTCCTGCACAGAGGCAGGGCCTGATCAACTCAAGCTCTCCATCCATCAATTAGTCTGCCAGTTTGCTCTAACTCTAGTGCTCTACAAGTCCCAATACAGACAGTCTTCGGAGTTCTGTCCTGGACATGAAGGGCGTGAAGATTTTCCTTGAAGCAAAGACTACTTGACTCATGCTCTGGAAACACGGGAACACTCCTTCCACCCTCTATAGGAAGAGTAAGTTTGTCAGTCAGTATGCTTCCTGGAAAGTCTGCAGAAGGGAAGGGGATGTCCAGGACTGTAGCTCAGATTCACCTGGATATGAATGGCCATGTGTGTTCTCATTCTGGCAGTGAGGATTTACTGACTGGTGAGAGAAACAAGTGGTTGTTAGAAGTTACACAGGGGTTTTTAGAAGCACAAGGGGTTTTAATAAGACTAGAGAGCTAAATGGAATATAGAGAGAGTTCAGAGGTGGTCACATGCTCAAGGCTCACGACTAACTAGACCAATCCTCCAATTTGCTTCCCAGAGACTGGAGCAGGAGCTGCCACTGGCACAGTATTCAAACACTGGAGGCGGGGACACCAAACAAGCCCTGCAGTTACTGGGAATAAACACAGATGTCAAGGCAGAACCGCGTAGGGAAGATTTTCATTGTTGGGCTTCCCCAAAAAGAAAACAGTCTGCCAGAATTTGGTGTGAAAATAATATAGGATGTGTCAGGATGTACACACTTCTGTATTAAGGATGATTGAGAGAGGGTGCAAACTGGATCATTGCGTTCAGGACTTTTTTCCTCACTTATTTTCTTACTCGTTTTATAAAAAGGAATAAGAAAATCAATTTAGCTATTTACCAGAAACATTAGGAGTTTAGAAACAAACTGCACTTCTTTAGGTGTAGCTCAGTCTTCATGCTTCCATAGTGACTGGAAGATGAAACTGGCAAACACCAGAACATCTCTACCTTCATCAAAATGAGCCAAACAGCTTTATCTCACATCTGTACCCACCCAAATTTCATTCTGCTGTAAAAAAAAAGCCCTTAGTTGACCAGAAACAGAAAGTACTGTAGACAACACTAGCTGGGTCCAAAAGCAGAAAACTGATTTTATGCTCTGGCATGAAGTGACTAATGACGTGTCCCAGATTGAGGCTCCTCTCCCAGAAGAAAAATCTGATATCATGAGAAACTGTTACTGAAACAGGTTAAGCTAAGTTAGTGACAGAAATTAAGAATGCCAGAGCTGATATTAAGCGCAGACCTGACAGAAGTACAAATGAAGAGCTGAATTCTCTCATTTAACAAAGGCTGATACAAGAAATCAATAAGCAAAACACAACGAGAAAAGTAATTTCTGTGTTGTTTCACCTGTTCAGTGTCCATAAACCAGAACTGCCCCTGCAAAGCAGACTGTGCAGTAATAGCAAAGAACAGTTCATCCAAAACCAAACCCTGAAGTACAAAATGTTCCTTGTTCCACTGCTCAGACACACATTTCTCTTTACACAGAGGCATGGGCTCATGCAGAGACATTCCAGTGAGGCACAGGGACTTCTGCAGGAGTCACAAACTGTCACTGCTCTTACGTTTATGCAGTGCAAGTAGAAATGTTCCTAAACCTTGAAGTGTTCCTAAACCTTTGGCACAGATATGGATGTACCAGTACATCCAGCCAACCAAAGCTACTGAAGGTGTTAGCTCAGCACCAGTGTCATTTACAGTACCTGTTGATTGAAGCCATGCTTCTCTTCTATGACAAATGTGTTATACAAACTCCACGGGAGGCCGGTCACTGCACTGAAGAGAGTTGCCAGCAGCAGGAATACCAATGACTGAACAATCTGAAAACAAAAAATGTAAATCTGATCTTTACTGATCTGTAGTTACGTTATTCAAGGTGTTAAAAATGGATTTTATGTCAGTGGTTTAACTAAAACTGGTTAAAAGATGAAGCTAGATAAATTCACAGATAGAATGTGTTTGTTAGATTACTGACCCCTGGAAGAGCTTACTGTATTAAAGAAAAAAAATACACCGATGAAATAGATTTAAATAACAACTAAGGATTCAGGACAAGAATTTGGATAGATGCCTCATCCACAGCACAAAGACAACATGAGCAGTAGCCTCAAATTTCTTACCCCTTTACTGTGCAGAAAGGTCACATCTAGAATTAGTATAAAGACACCATCAAAATAAAAAGTCCCCAAAAACTCGAAGCACCACCTTGTTTGACTCAAATAGTTTTAAGACTTGTATGATTTTAACATACACGGATATTCTAATTATTAAGCTAATTTAAAAGTCACACACTGTTAGCAAGTCTCAGACTCACTCAGTCACTGCATTCACCAGAATCTGTTTCTTTTATGATGTTGTACCTATAGCCGAATCCCACTCAAGTAAATGGCAAGCTTAAAAATAGAAATTATTAAAATAGTACAATTCTCAGAGCAAAAGTTTCTACTAAAATTTAAAGGCTGCTTACCTCATATTCAGGTCCAAACCCAGCACGAGCAGAGATCTGCCCAGACAGATTCCAGAGAAAAGGAATTCCTCCACAGAGGAGAATCATCTTGAAAACAAAACCACAGAGGCACTATCAAACAGACTGTCACCTTATTCAACTGAAATTTCATCACAATGAGGACCGTTTAAGGGTGAATGAGAACAGTTTTATAACTAGACACTTTGACTTCCTCTGACCTAAGCAGTGCATAAAGAAAGCCTGGAATATCTAGCAATGGTTCACTTTTACTTTACAGAAGTGCAGATCAGGTCAAGCTTCCCCCGTCCTGGGAAATATGAGCATATTTCCAAGCCTCTTGCTGCAGACTTTGCTGCTCTGATGGCTCAAAAATAAGGCATATTTCTCAGAGACCTTCAAACTCGTATCCCTGTGGCTGAGTAATGCACCATCACAAGGAGGGGAATGCAAGATGCAGCATCCTGACTGCACACCCTGCCAAGAGAAAGGTAGTAATTTCACTTTCAGTATTATTGATGCTTCAGCCATTTTAAGAAAGCTTCACACTCTCCCCCCTTCATCTGCCTCACAATGCCTCCTGCCATACCAGAATGGGGAGCAGGCAACTAGGGACACACCACCATCAAAGTAATGACCAGGGCAGAGCTGAGCCTGAGCCCCCACCCCCCGCACCCCAGGGGCTGGTGGTGTTTGTTGAACAGCTTGACTTCCAAATATTTCACATTTACTTTTTTAGCAATTAATACATCGCTATATATACATACATGTGAAAAATCAGTTTTCAAGAAGTAGGCAGACTTCCAGTATGGAAAGTACCAGGTTTTTATCCACTTATTTTTTTATTAAAGGGCTTTATCTTATAACATAACTATTAGGGTGAATTTTGAGTGTCAGCAGGAGACAGAATGGACCAAAGCAAACTCATTTTTTCCTTTGCATGCTGCCTGCAAGTTCCAGAGCTGGAAATCCCAGAAGTACCTATCCCTGAACAAAGACAGCTATTAGCATGATGTTGATACTACTTAATTAGCTAAAAAGAAACCCACATAATTAACAGCTGAAATAAATCAACACATGCAAGTAATTCTAATATAGCATCTCCCCTTCAATTAACTTGCTAGGTTAATGAATCATACTTCTAAAAGGGAAGCGTTGCAAAACTGTCATCCAATTTTATCAACTTTGGCCATGACAGCCTCTTTCAGGTTCAGGCTGCTCCTAAAGCCGATAAAGGATGCAGTTAAGCTCTAAGGAAGTAGTGAAATAAGACACTAGAGGCCACCCCACTGCAGCTCTGTTGGAATCTGATAATCCCATGACAGATTCCGAGAAACAAAAAGACACAGCCCAGCATCACAGAAAGGAGCAGTAACTCATCATCACATACATGGAGAGAAGAAACTGCACATACCCATCACATCAGTCATATCAGCTTGATTGTAAAATAGAATCATTTTGGTTGGAAAAGATCCTTAAGATCACCGAGTCCAACAGTTAACCTAACACTGCCAAGCCCACCTGTGGCTCATTACTTGGAAAAAAAGATCAACCCTTGCTTGGATCCAGCCTCCTTCCACAGAGCTGTAGAGAGCTATGAAGTGAGGCATGTACAAAGAAGCCATGTGAAATCTAATGATCAATAATAGCCATAGTTACAATTGCAGCATTGCTACAGCCTTCAGATCAATGGTATTTTCCCTATAATGAAATACGTTGTGGCCATGGCAGCATACAGGCATGCACAAAAAGGTTTGTACATGATGTCTTTATTTTTATTAGGTTCAGTAAGTGGAACAAGCAGGCAGTTTTTTCGGGGGTGCACAAACTTTTCTTTGAGTCTGACGTGAACCCACCAGTATCCAGTACAATTAAGAACAAGTTCTCAAAACCCAAGAAGCTGTGTATCAAGTCTGGAGGTGTTCACAGCAGCCGGCAGAAGATGATCAGAGTGAGCTGGATACTCAAGTGCCTCTGCCATGCCCACAGTACACAGCTGGAACTTCTCAATGTTTTACAAGCTGTTATTAAAAAACCCAATCACCCTAGTTCTCTATCCCTACCATTTGCACTACTTCAAAGGTAATGACTACTTTATCAGTCAATGTGCTCCAGCTGCTAATTAATTGAGCTCTGAACGTTATTCCAAAATTGTATTCTCTTTTCAGTGTACAGCTGACATTACTGACCACAAGTAGCTCTATAGGCCTCCAAGACTGTTTTTAGATCAGTGAGTGCAGCTGGGAAAGTGCTATTACCTAGATTTTTTACTGATCTTTAAAACATACCCAAAAAGGTACCATAAGGGTGATTTCCAAGAAAACCTCTTGTCCTAAGATGGCAATGGACTGGGGGTGGAATTTCCATTCAAGTGTAATTTTCCCTTTGCAGGAACAAGAAAAACAGGGAAACAAGAGGGTATGCTTTCCTAGGGAGAAGGAAAGACAACAAGTGTGTTAACGAGGCCTTGGTAAACAGTCTCTCTCCACCGACTTTATAAGCTCTCTAAGTATTGAAAAGCTGCAATTAGGTCTCCTCAGAGCTTTTTCTTCTCCAGGCTGAACAACCCCACCACTCTCAGCCTGTCCTTACAGGAGAGCTGCTCCAGCCCTCTGACCATTTCTGTGGCCTCCTCTGGACCCACCCTATCAGGTCCATGTCAGTCTTGCACTGGGTCCTCCAGAGGTGGACATGGGGCTCCAGAAGGGTCTCATCAGGGAGGTGTAGAGTGGTAGAACTCCCTCTCTCTACCTGCTGGCTTCACTCCTTGTTATGCAGCCCAGAATACCATTGGCTTTCTGGGCTGTGAGCACACATTACCGGCTCACATCCTATTTTTCCACCCACCAGTACTCAAAGTCTTTCTGAACAGGACTGCTCTCAATCCCTTCATCCCTGGGTCTGTACTGATACTGGGACTGCCCTGGCGCAATTGCAGGACTTTACACTTGTCCTTGTCAGACCTGATGAGGTTTCCACAGGCCCACTCCTCCAGCTTCTCGAGGTCACCTTGGATGGCATCACTTTCCTCTTGTGTACCAACTGCACCTCTGAGCTTGGTGTCACCTGCAGACTTGCTGATGGTGTACTCAGTCCCACTGTCTATGTTGTTGATGAAGATATTAAACAGTATTCATCCAAGTTTGGATCCTTGCAGGACACCACTGTTTTCCACTCAGACATTAAGCCATTGGCTGTAACTCTTCAGATGCAGCCATCCAGCCAGTACTTCATCTATCAAACTGTCCATATGACAAACCCATACCTCTCCAACAACATCTAATGGCCAGAATGCTGTGGGGGACCACAACCATCATCAGTCTCGGTGAAGATAAGCACAGACTGCTGATGTGGCCCTTTGTTGAGCAGGGCACCAAGTTCAGTGGCAAAAGAGGCTTATTCCAATATATTTTCCTTATAAAAAAAAAAGGGAAGCTGTTTCAGCTAAAGGTCTTGAAATAAAGATAAAGCTTCAGAACCTTCTGCCTTGTTGTGCTTGATAGGTACCATTGCACCCTGTCTGCTAACCAGCTACTGGAGGATGGCTGTATTTTACAGATGAAATATTGTCTCTAAAGTTAGTCAAAAGCACAGAAGCTTTTCCAATTCACACAAAAACTGCCTGAAGTTGTACTTGGCACCACAAAAAGACCAACAGCGTGAATGAACAGCCACATCGACACAGGTATAGCAACACTGTTAAAAGTTCATACGAAATGAAACAAGGAACAGGTTAGGTTGCACAAGAGAGACCAGGAATTGCAAAAGTGAAGAGGGTTTGCATCTCAGTTATGCAGTTACATGACTTACGCTAGTTTACAATACTATTTTCATTATCTTTTATAACTGACTTTTTTGCTTCTGCAAGTTTGTCATGCAGTATATCATACTCAAATGATATTTGTAGCATCAGGCATTTCAGGGTTCCTTTTTGACCCAGCTGCACTACTGAGAAGCAGTGCATTTCGGCAATAAGTCAGAAAAGGTTTCTCTTAAAAACTGTTTGTGCATCACACATATAACTCAATGGTTCTGTTTCTCCATACATCCCAACATTAATTGTCCAGTGCAACTGTTCTTATGCTTCAGAAGCGCCTCATTGGCACTCTTCCTGTTCTCACAGGCTTTTCTTTCTACTGAAATTTTACATAAAATTTGAATTAGTTGTGTTCTCCAAACACAGGAAAAGGTATATTTGTAACAACTTAAAATAATTCTGATGTTGCTTAATTACATTGCAGTGGAAACCACGATCGGTAAGCTGTGCCACTGAAGCACAATAATACAACGTACATTGTACAACTTAACACTGGAGAGAAATTATGTGCTGTCTAAATAATTCCTTCTTTTTATATTGCAAACACAGCCACAAATAAGAAATCCAAATGCTAGGCCTTCCAAATGTTGGTGTTTGATGTAAGGTGCTAGCACGCTGACAGTGCAGCTGCACAGCATCACTACAAATCAAAGTGCTGCACAGTTTAAGTACCTGAAAAGTTTCACGCGAGTGCTAGAGCAGCTCAGGTACTTACAGTGCCCTCCACCTCTGAATACAGGCCTGACCAGAAGCTGAAAGTACTTTTGTCCAGTTGATACAGACGAGATTTCTCAAATGTTTCTGAATCCATGATCTGTCCTAATTCCTGTGGTACATGTGTTGTTGTTCTATACACCCGTCTCTGAAAAATTGAAAAAGAAATTTACAGACAATATTTTTAAGGAGATAAATAAGATTTAGAAGTAACATATACCATGATCCCCTAGCCCACCACAGAAAGTTTTAACAAAAAGACCCCCAAAAATTTCTAAATTCGTATTTTCCATCAAGCTGCAAATATAACACTGAAGCATAATTATTGGTTATAATCATAGACTGGTTTGAGTTTGAAGGGACCGTAAAGATCATCATGGAATCATGCCCCCTGCAACGGGCAGGGACACCTCCCACTGGATCAGGGGCTCCAAGCCCCATCCAACCTGGCCTCGAACACCTCCAGGGATGGGGCAGCCACAGATTCCGTGGGCAACTTATTCCAGTGCCTCCCCACCCTCATTGGGAAGAATTTCCTCTTTATGTCTAGTCTAAATCCTCCCTTCTCCAATTTAAATCCATGCCCCCCTCGTCCTATCCCCCCATTACTTTGTAATCAGAAACCGAGTTGCCTACTTCTTAATTTATTTCCGATGCAGCTGCCCTATAAAGCTCACACACACTCATTTCTCCCCAGGATGTGACCTGCAGCACCGCAGTAACCACTGGGCAGAGTCGGAACCCAAGCACCGGATCCGCGACTGCGCCCGCGCGGGGCGCCTTGGCTCTCGGTAGGAACTCGCCACGTGAGCATTTTTAAAGACAAAAAGCCCTTATTCCATCCATCGCCTTAGCTCATTTCAGTACATCTATTCCTTCTCAGAGAAAGGGTTCCTACTCTTCATCACTTCCGAACGCAGCGTCGCCCCGGCCCCGGGACAGCGCCGGGAGCGGAGCGGGGAGCGCAGGGGGCAGCGCAAGAAGGAGTTCCTGTTACAAAAAGTGATACATTTTTGATTTAAACTAAAGTTCATTTTCGTCAAGTAATTGCGTTCTTTGAAAGTTGGACAGATCGACCGCCTGAGAGCACGTTCACTTTAAAACTGTGTTTTCCAGATACAGCTCATCCTGTTATAGTTCCGTTAACAACACAAAGTCCAAACGTGGATCAATTTACTATTTATTTAGATAGGAAAGAAAAAGCAGCGCTGGGCGGCCGGGGAGTCGCAGCTTCACCAAAGCTCGCAAAGTTAGGTAAGCTGAGCAACCCCTTTTATCCCCCCCGCAGCGAGTTTGTTTCACATCTTTGAAGATGCCCCCCCCCCTCCTCTAGGGTACATGCAATCTCCATATGGCCAGATAATACATCAGCTAAGTTTACAGAGTTGTCTCAGTTCAGCAGTCTTCAAGGTTGTAGTCCTGTTTCTCATCAAACTGTTCCTAACTCCTCTTCCTCATTATCCTCAAGCTCCGCCAGGGGAGGTTTAGGCTGGACATTAGGAAAAAATTCTTCACAGAAAGGGTCATTGGGAACTGGCAGAGGCTGCCCAGGGAGGTGGTTGAGTCACCTTCCCTGGAGGGGTTTAAGGCATGGGTGGACGAGGTGCTAAGGGGCATGGTTTAGTGTTTGATAGGAATGGTTGGACTTGATGATCCTGGGGGTCTCTTCCAACCTGGTTATTCTATGATTCTATGATTCTATCTCTGGGCAACTTGTTCCTTAATCGCACAAGGCCGCAATGTTTGAGCTGGCTAATCTACTCTGCTGGGGCCCGAGGTGATTTGTTGCTTTTGGCGCCTGCTTCAGGAGGTTTCAGAAGGCTTGGTTGTAAATTCAGTAGATACTTATTATGTACAAAACGTATATTATCAGGGTAACTTTTAGCATTTAGTTAAGATACCAAACAAGATGTTCCTGTGCTTTGGAGCAGAGAGGCCATTGTCACTGTCAGTTTCATAACAACATTATGCTCTGCAAAGGGATCTGAACAGGCTGGACTGCTGGGCTGAGTCCAATGGCATGAGGTTTAACAAGGCCAAATGCCGGGTCCTGCACTTGGGGCACAACAACCCTGTGCAGTGCTACAGACTAGGAGAAGTCTGTCTAGAAAGCTGCCTGGAGGAGAGGGACCTGGGGGTGTTGGTTGACAACCGACTGAATATGAGCCAGCAGTGGCCCAGGTGGCCAAGAAGGCCAATGGCATCTTGGCTTGGATCAGACACGGCGTGACCAGCAGGGCCAGGGAGGTTCTTCTCCCTCTGTACTCGGCACTGGTGAGACCGCTCCTCGAATCCTGTGTTCAGTTCTGGGCCCCTCACCACAAGAAGGATGTTGAGGCTCTGAAGCGAGTCCAGAGAAGAGCAACAAAGCTGGTGAAGGGGCTGGAGAACAGGCCTTATGAGGAGCGGCTAAGAGAGCTGGGGGTGTTTAGCCTGGAGAAGAGGAGGCTGAGGGGAGACCTCATTGCTCTCTATAACTACCTGAAAGGAGGTTGTGGAGAGGAGGGAGCTGGGCTCTTCTCCCAAGGGACAGGAGACAGGACAAGAGGGAATGGCCTCAAGCTCCGCCAGGGGAGGTTTAGGCTCGACATTAGGAAAAAATTCTTCACAGAAAGGGTCATTGGGCACTGGCAGAGGCTGCCCAGGGAGGGGGTTGAGTCACCTTCCCTGGAGGGGTTTAAGGCACGGGTGGACGAGGTGCTAAGGGGCATGGTTTAGTGCTTGATAGGAATGGTTGGACTCGATAATCCAGGGGTCTCTTCCAACCTAGTTATTCTATGATTCTATGATTAAAATTAGACCTCGAACAGTAACGGAACACGCATACGATTCCCGGGAAAACTCGATCCGCAGGCATCGAAGCGGCGCGCGGTTCACGGAGATCGCTGCCCGGGCCTAACAAAGGACGCTGGCTTTCCAACCCTCCGAAACGATTCTCAGAGCGGGGCCGGGGCAGGGTTTGCGGGGCAGGGTTTGCAGCCCGGTCCGCTGGGCGAGCGGAGCTTCCCCATTCCCCGGCTCCCACCACGCGGGGCCCGGACCCTCGTCCCCCGCCCCGGGCAGCACCGCCCCGAGTTCCTCCCCCGTGCTGGCCCGCGCAGCCCCCGCCCACCTGCCGGTGCGCCAGGAAGGCCTCCCAGAGGTACACGGCCCAGGAGAAGAGCAGCACGGCGCAGAAGATGCGCCGCTCGGCAGGCAGCTCTGCCCACAGCTCCCCCAGCAGCGACATGGCGGCCGACGCGCCTTCACCCGGCTCGCCCCGCCTCGCGCGCCCCGCCCCGCGCGCCCCCGGGGCGCGCGGGGCGGGGGCGCGCGGGGCGGGGCGAGTCTGTGAAAATGAGGGAGGGCCTAGAGCGTGAAGCCTACATCAATGGAGATAGTCATAGAATCATAGAATAACCAGGTTGGTAGAGACCCACCGGATCATCGAGTCCAACCATTCCCCTCAGCACCTCGTCCACCCGTGCCTTAAACCCCTCCAGGAAGGTGAATCAACCCCCTCCCTGGGCAGCCTCTGCCAGTGCCCAATGACCCTTTCTGTGAAGAATTTTTTCCTAATGTCCAGCCTGAACCTCCCCTGGCGGAGCTTGAGGCCATTCCCTCTCGTCCTGTTCCCTGTCACTTGGGAGAAGAGCCCAGCTCCCTCCTCTCCACAACCTCCTTTCAGGTAGTTGTACAGAGCAATGGGGTCTCCCCTCAGCCTCCTCCAGGCTAAACACCCCCAGCTCTCTCAGCCGCTCCTCATAAGGCCTGTTCTCCAGCCCCCTCACCAGCTTCGTTGCTCTTCTCTGGACTCGCTCCAGAGCCTCAACATCCTTCTTGTGGTGAGGGGCCCAGAACTGGACACAGGATACGAGGAGCGGTCTCACCAGTGCAGAATATAGAGGAAGAATAACCTCCCTGGCCCTGCTGGTCACGCCATTTCTGATCCAAGCCAAGATGCCATTGGCCTTCTTGGCCACATGGGCCATTTCTGGCTCATGTTCAGTCGGCTGAAGGCATGCAAATGGCACAGATTAAAAAACGTGAAATGCCGTCTAAACACAAGTTTTTTTACCGTGAGTGGGATCAAACGGCGGAGCGGGCTGTCCAGAGAGGTCGTGAAGTCTACATCATTTGAGATATTCATAGAATCATAGAATAACCAGGTTGGAAGAGACCTACCAGATCATCAAGTTCAACCATTCCTATCAAGCCCTAAACGATGTCCCTCAGCACCTCGTCCACCCGTCCCTTAAACACCTCCAGGGAAAGTGCATCAACCCCCTCCCTGGGCAGCCTCTGCCAGTGCCCAATGACCCTTTCTGTGAAGAATTTGTTCCTAAAGAAAAAAGCCATCTGGACATGCCCTGGGCAACCTGCTCTTGTTCATTCTGCTTGAGCAGCAGGCGGGGGTGAGAGGGAGGACTAGATGATCTCAAAGTCTTTTCCAATCTAAGCAATTCTACGAGCGCAGGGAGTCCATTTTCACAGGTCTGGCAAGTAAATTCCAGAAAGAGGGTGCCTTTCTCCCTTCTGCTTCAGCTCCAAATCCATGAACGTAGCATTAACCAAATCATAGTCAGGATTGCACTTCTGGGCCTGGCATCAGAGCACAGAAGGTTAATTAACACCAATCAGGTTAATTAACCAAGTTTTCTCATGGTCCCAAAGATACAGCAGGTGACCTGCTACAACCTTGGCAATCCAAAAGGAACAACGTGGGGGAAAAGGAGGGTCCTTACACCCCTAGAGACAGCCAAGCTCAGGGACTGGAGCACAGCACCCTCCTTCTGAAGGAAGAGATGCACGAGGCCCCAGAGAAAACTCATCCTGCTCTCTGTAGCACTTAACCACACCTACCCTGTGGTGCTCCTGGACAGACCTGACACTCGTGCCAGCAGTGCCACGCAGCAGCTTGTGTTCAGCAGAGAGCGGTGTGCACTAGCTGTACATTTACATCTTTGCCTACTACTGCTCTTCCTCTAACTATAAATCTGGAATCCCTTATTCCGCTCAGTGTTTTCAGGGTATTATTCTGATGCAAGCACATCTCACGCTGAAATTGATACCAAACTCCATCCATTTCACTGTTGTCTCAATTTCAGATGCTATGGAGTTAAAACACCTTTTCCATGCTGCTTTGCTTAGTGTGATCTGAAATCCAGCCCCATCTCCAACTCCACCTCCACCTCTCCCAAATACTTTTCAGCTGGCTACAACTGATAACACTAGCAAGTTATTCACTGGTCTTTGCTATCTACTGCTTCCTGCTCCTGCTATTCAGCAATCCTTGTCTGCATCCATTTACATCTGCCTTCCTTCCCAGAAAGCACTTGCTACTTAGAGATGAGAAAGTATTAGTTAGTTACCTTTCCCTTTAAAGGAAGAAGATGCTTCTGATAGTGCAGTACAACATAAGGGTTTGGAGCATTCCCAGACTTCCAAGAGAGTTGTGCCACATGAAAGTGTCAGTGCACCAGGAACCAGGGTTCCCTGGTTAGCATTTTGGATGAATAAAACCGAGCTGAAACACTGGCCAGAGTAATATAGTATTTTTAGATCTGTTTCTTGTTCTTCTGTATTTCTGCATACATTCTGATGCTCAGAATCTGTTTCCCCTCTAAGTGGTGTTTCCCAGTCTCTGTGAGGATGCTAATGTGAGCAAGCAGCCATCACAGCTTCTTCCTCATTGAGGGCTTGCTTTTTGTTGGAGCATTTGAGATTCTATATTGTGATCTGTAGCAGTGGAAAGGAACTAGAGAAAACTTTGGGCAATGTTGTTTAAAACACACCATGAATGCTGGCTGGGTGCTGGAATGAAGGCGGTTGCCTAGGAATCTATCTAGAGAACTGTGTTATAACCAAACCCAGGCAGAAATGGCTTTCTGTGAAGTCTGAAAAAAGCACAGAGAATATTATAAAATAAAATGTAATACTTTACTTTACCATATCTATTCAGTTTCATCAGTCTGATAAATTATCTACAAATGCATAAATCTTTAGCAACATTATCCAATGAACTCAGAATGGTCCCAAATTCAATTACAAGAAGATCACATTAAAGATTTACTGTACAGTAAACAAATGGGTGAAAAACTGTAATTTATTGAAACTCATAACTCAAAAAATATAAGATGCTGTAGTGTACAATATGTTACACAAAGCACCCTCAGGTGCACATTCAAGTCAAGTAATAACTCCATTGCCCCCCAAACCCTGGTACCCTAGAACTTGTTCCATATACAATCATGCACATTTACTCTCCAAGAGGAAGCCCCCAGTATTCTGATGTGTTAAATAGCACCAAAATCAGCATAGTCCATTGAAAAAAATGGGGAGCTAAATTAACTTGGCCAATACTTTTGACAGATATTATACATTCATGGAATTAAACAGTCTAAACTAACCTAAACAGTGTGTACTGTAACAATTACTGTTCTAATTTGAAGTTCTCCCCATATCAGCAGTAGTGGAGGCAATCTGCTCTAAGCAAAACTACCTACGTACTTCCTACACAAAGCTCATCTGTCTTTTTTGATGGAAATAAGTCTATGAGCGGTGTGGAAAACTTGGATCTTTCAAGAACAACTACTGGTCTTAAGTAATGGAGCTGTTTTAAGGCAAGGTCTCCACAATCCGTTAGTGCCTTGTCCAAGATTGCCCTCAAATTTTCTAAAGAAGGGGTAGATGACGATTCTGCCAACAAGGGTTGGATTTCTGTCAGCTGCTCGTGATTATTCTGGGGTATGATTACATTTTTGTCATTTACAAAGTTGTTTAGGGGGGCATCCCCTTGACTGTCTTCCTCTTTTTGCAAGGTTTTGTCTACTGGCAGGTGCTCAGGACGCTCCCACTCCACTACCTCATCAAAATCATCATCATCGTCATCTTTTCCCTCACTTTCCTGAATAAACTTCAAAAATGAAGATTCAAATCCCATTGGTTTATATGTCTTTAAATCAAATGGTTTGGGCACTGGAGGCTTCTGAAATGTGTCTTTCATAGCACAAAGTACATTTCTTTTTGCATTTTTATTAACTGCAGTGTGTTGACATTCCCCTGGGTCTCTCTCTCGGGGCAAGTCTAACTGCATACCGGGGAGGCAAGAGCCATTCTCCCGCTCACTATTTTCAGAAAAATCTTCAGTTTTACATGTAACCGTCTCCCTGACGTCACACTCTTCTGAACTGGTGTTCTTTGAACTATGGTTGTATTTTAAAGTGCCTGAATACATAAAGGCACTTGTATCAAAACTCACACTACTTGATGGACATCTTTTTTGGTCTTCATTGCTTACATCCTGAGGCTCACAGTCAGTATTTGGCACAGGTTTTTCACCTTCTTGCACACCCTCAGGATTAGCTGATTTATCCTCTTTAACGCTGACACCTTTTTTATCTGAGTCTACAGCTGATTCAGAGCAGGACTGTTTTTCAGTCATTATGCCACATTTAACACACACAACAAGTTTCTGTAGCCTTTGCTCTATGTACATATTGGTCATCTGGTGTGTGCGCTTATAGTGCCTCACTATACTGCTCTCCAGTTTGACAACAGACAAACAGCCCTGCACCATGCAAGGGTACTGGGTCTGGTTAGACTTCTCTTTGCACATCTGTAGGGCTTCCTCTTTTGTTTTGAAATTAATTAAATGCTTTTCTCTACTTCTGCTAATTCTTTTAGATTTTTCTTTTAACTGCTTCCCATTCTGCTTGCTTACATCAAAACTGTCTTTTGAGTAACTTTGTTCATTTTTATTTTTATCTTCATCGTCTTCCTCTTCATTCTGATTCCCAAAGAGACTATCGTAATATTCACTATGTCGGAAATACACGTGCTGAGAGTAGTGACTGTAATTTGTGAAAATTCTATTACAGCCATTAAGGTCACAATGGATTTCAAAATCTTTGTTTAATTTTTCTACATTGGCATGTTCTTCAATGAGGTGCCGTTTCAGCTTGTTAAAGGTACAAAATACAGCAGGGCAGTGGGCTTGGTTACAAGCAAATCTTACAGATTCAGCTTCTGCAAGCAGCTTCTGATCCTCTATGGGTTCGTTGTGGAAATCACTACGATGCTTAGCAAGAGCTTTAGAACATAAAAACCGCTTACCACAGTCTTTGTATGTGCATGCATATATTTTTTTACATCTGACAAGTTCTCTTTTTGTTCTTGCTTTGTCTTTTTCTAAGCAGAGCTGTTCCTTGTTGTACTGGTGAACAGTTCTGTAATGGCGAATCAACCCTTTTTGGTTGGTAAATGCCGAGTTGCAGCTTTTATGTATACAATGAAATGGTTTGTGGTATTTATGCAATATATAACAT
Organism: Phaenicophaeus curvirostris; assembly: GCF_032191515.1. NCBI lineage: Eukaryota > Metazoa > Chordata > Aves > Cuculiformes > Cuculidae > Phaenicophaeus > Phaenicophaeus curvirostris. Next base: position 8,332,568 of record NC_091414.1, read on the forward strand.
AAGTTTCCTTTAGCAACTGTTCTTTTGCTTCCTCTTCCCTGTCTTGCTTCCAGTTCTTCCCTATGACCGTCCAGAGAAGCCATGTTAGATGTTTTTCTTGTTACATTATTGTCTGTCTCTTCACTGGACTCCAAATCTGTCTCGGAACTACAGTCTTCCTTTTTAGGACGACACCGCTGGCCAGAGCGGTCTGAATGTTCAATGAACGCAACATTGGTTGCACAGACTGGGGTTGGAACAGCGCTGTTTTTGTGCATGTCATCTGTACATAAACCTACATGATCAAATTTGTCACTAGAACACCCCTTGTGAGCTGCCCTCTCACAGCCGATTTGATGTTTGTTTCTATAGTGAATTCTAAGGTGTGTTTTTCTTGTAAATGATCTTTGGCAAATATGACACTTAAACGGTGAGTACCGATGCTGGAACATATTTAACTGCAGAACCATTTCCTTTGAGTAGTTATGCTTTTTAACATAATGCATTAAAAGAGCTTCCCTGGTCACAAACTCACAGGTACATCCTTGACATTCACAGAAAAATGGTTTAGCTGCCAGTTGAGTTAGGTACTGGCTGGGTAAATTATCTTGTTGCTCCTGAAGCTGAAATTTTGAGGTAGTTTCATCTCCTGACTCAGGGCACTTGGCATCCCTAGATGAGTAGGACTGTAAAGAGCCCAGAAAAGACTTGTGTCTTGAAGAATTCTGAATGTTAGAATTTTTTAAGCTTAGATGTTTCAAGCCTAACATCAGTTCCAACATGTTATCTTCAATATTTGATTCTTTACAACTGTCATAATAAGATGTTTCTGGGGAAGAAGGACAAGTTTCTTCCTTCAGGCCACCACTTCCTCTAGCATCTATAGGACAACACAAGCTTTCTGGAGAGTCGGCATTGGTATCCGAGTTCTGACCTAGCTCTGCACTTATGTCTGCAGGAGATTTACTGTCCTGCGCATCAGTCAACAGATCGAGAAAGTCCGTAGTTTTCATCTCCATACTTTTTTTACCTTTAAAGTGATATGGATGGGCTCTGCGAAGGTGTTTTTGCATACTTCTGGAATTTTTGTGTGTGGAACAGCAGCCTTCAAAATTGCAGGAGAGCTTTTTATCCTCAAAGCTAACTGCCACATTGGAACACTCTTGTTTAACATCTGCTGGATGGAAAACTCCCTCCTGGGACACAAGAAAACCTGGAACTGACTGACTGTGAGTGATTCTTTCAATCAGTAGAGGAGACATGTGGCCTTGGTTTACTGCAGCATCTGCGCTGTGGTCCCCACAATGAAGACTGCAATTACTCTCACTGTCCAGATCTTCACTGTCAGAGAGAGCTTCTTCCTTAATCTGTGGAATTTCCTCAGAGCCTGAAGGATCCAAGTTATTACTCAGACTGGGATTTTCAGATTGTTCAAGCAGTTGAGGCTCTGGAAGATAACTGCATTTGTCTTTAGAAACTGACTCTTCAATCTTTAGTGCTTGCTTCCCTTCTTCATTGGACACCTCGCTGTTATGCATTGCAAGGTGATTCTGAAATTCAGTTTTTGAATAATAAAACTTTTTGCAACCGAAGAAGTTGCAGGTGTACGATGCGTCTCGGAAGTGCTGTGCCTCGTGATGGTAAAGTTGCCCTAAGTCACTGAAAACAATATTACAGCCATTTAGCTCACATTTATAACGAAGATCATCATGTGTTTGTTTGTGATTAAGAAGCTCGTTAACTGACCCAAATCGAGCATAGCAATCCATTGACACACACATGTATGGTTGAGGTCCACAGTGCACGCGTTCGTGCTCCCGCAAATGAAAGGATGTCATGAAGTGTCGGCGACAGAACGCACACTTCTCTCTCCTGTTTTTCATATCCAAGTAGTGTTTTGCATTCTCATCATTGTTTTGATGTTCAGCTTTCAGATGTACACTTAAGTATTTGAATTGCTTAAATACTCTAGAACAATCTGTTCCGGGACACGGATATATGTCTCTATCTTGTAGCTGGCAATTTTCCAGTTGGCTAAACGTGACGTATTCCTGGGCGTCATTTTCAAAGTTTTCAGGCAGCTGTGGCTGATGTGGCTTTTCCTGAAACACTGTGGGTGGGCTGTTGGACGCTGTTGTCTTTTGTGGTGATCTCTCTTTTTTCAGTATTATTTTCTTTTTAGGTCTGTGTGTTCTACTAGGTGGCATTTTAACATGTTCCATTACATGTGGTACAAAGAATTCCTTTCTCTTGAACTTTTTTGTACACACTGGACAAGTATAAACCCCATCTTCCATATGCATCTTGGAATGATGCAGTATTCGAGCCTCTATACACTCCCTTTTGCAGAGTACACAAAAAAATTTGTATTGAAGCCATCTCTGGTATCTTTCTGAAGAACCAATTGGTTTTTTTACTCTTGCTTTTTCTTTAGGGTGGTTCATTGTATCTTTTCCGTCATAATATTTATGTTCTTTTGTTTCATCATAGTCACTAAAGAAAGTTTCTAACATATCGGTTTCATTGAGTGACATATTACAACTTGCATCGTCCTCAGAATCAGAAGCTGCTTTCCCTAACAGTTTAAGGCAATGTCGCTTTAAAGTCTTCCAGTCCCAAAATTCAGGATCAAATGGCCAATATGCTTTTAAAGCTAACAGCAGCTCACAACGGAGTGAATTTGGAACCGGTGCATTTTCTTCATCAAATTTTTGATCTGGCTGCACATAGAGTTCTTCCAAAACATTAAATCCACTCAAAGTTGGCTCAAGTAAAAATTCTGTGAGCTGACAAGCTCTTCTAACTTCTAGGTCTTCTGGTAATAGGCATGCAATTGTTTTACATACTGATGTCTTCATTTCGTCACTTCCATTTGATCTGATCTGAAGGGCTCTCACACATAACAAAACAGACACAGCAAGTCCTGCTTCTTCTGCCTGTATAAACAAACAAACAAACACAACAACATGACCTTCAATAGCATCAGCAGTACAGAAGTTATTCCTGATGAATATAACTGACATTTCATTTCTAAACACTTTCTGAGAAGTCTATACAACTTGAGGCACTACCCAACAGGATCAGGAACATACCTAAAAATATCATCCCCATGCTGATTTAAAAAACCCACCATATTCCAAGTCCTACATGACAAAATGGAAAGTTACCTTGTTTCAAATGCCTACTCTTCAGCACAAAGAACCTGAATTTGTGAAGTAACTATTTAGTCCTTATTAGTAAAGAGAGGAAGCAGTGAAGATATTCATGAGTAGAATAGAGATATGCAGAATATTTATATTCATGAATAGAGAGAGAGGCCATGTGGCCAACGCAACCACATCCACACCAGCTGGGATGGTAAAGATCCAAAGGAACTAAGGACAAGTTACAAGAATTCACAAGCTCATGAACTCCCTGCACACCACCCGCTGGAAGTCAGGCAATACTTGAATCCAATACCAGTGTTAATTTGCTAGACAGCAGTAAAAAAACTATTTCCCCTGGGCAAGACATTTTAATGTGGTTTAGCAGGAAACCCAGGAAGAACTGGTATACAGTTAATAAGGTGTTATGTTTTATACATGAAGTGCACATTCACACACATTTTAGAAGTAGAATTACGCCAACCTTAACAGAAACGAGGAGCAAACACCTCTCTGCAATCACTACCAGAATTAATCTTTGCCAAATTAGACTGCTGGACTCCCCTCTATGATCTGTCAAAATGACAATCCTGTAACTTTTCCGATCTCTACTTTGACTCTGAACAGGACTGATACTTGCTCTTCTATCAAAACACGATTTGTTTCACAGGATCAATTCTAGTCAGTGAAAGAGACTCCCACCCAGGCAAACAAACCTGAAGCTGGAGAGCTGTTTAATTGAATCCATAATTCATTTCATGCTCGAACACTGAATTAACTGCTGCCCATAGAAGAATGCAGAAAGATGAACAAATCTAGGAGGGTAATGTTAATTGAAACATTCCTAAAACAGAAGCTCACGTGGCAGATTCTGCTCTACACATGCAAAACTATGCTGTTTTTCAGGAAGAAATAACTGAAATATTTTGGAAGTAGTGACATTCCTAAAGGAAAATCCCATATCTAATAAAAGGTTCATGATCCATGTAATACTGTTACTAAAAGAGTTGAAACCCTATTACTATCAGCAGCTTATTTTTCCTCCATTAAAGTGTGCTTGATTCATTCACAACTGCCCTCCACAAACCTGCTTTCACATTGCAACCACACAGAGGAAATTTCACTCTAACTCATTCAAAGAGTCAGAGAGGCCATCAAAGAAAGACAGAAACACCCTATTGAGCCACTACCCAGACTGACTATAGCTGTCCTTTCTGCTCTGCTTATGAAAAGCAGGTGGTATTTGCCGCCTGGATAGATGGATCACTGAAGTCTTTCCATTACTCCTCAGAGATCACAAGTTTATAAAAATTGCCGTTAACCATCTCTTAAACCTTTCTGCAACATAAGAGAAGGTACAAGTCCAGATGTGATTATATCACATCGTTTGAGGAAACGGTGTTTTCTCAGAATATAAAAATATGAGACATTTCAGCCAAGTCTCCATCTTTCATGAGATGCTGCAGGAAATTGTTGCTGTGCCTCACTTCTGAACAGGCATCAGATCAAAACAGCTTTATTTGCAAAATCCTGTCCTACTGTAGTTTCAGAGAAACAAACAAACCATTCCACATTGATTGCCGATCAGTTTAATGTGTTGGGCTGATACAAAACTGCAATGGCAGGCATTTTACAAAGATTTGTATTAGTAAGTTGTTTAGCACATAATTAGAAAGTATAAGTAATAAAATAAGCTGTACTTCCTATCAGTTCAGTAGAATTAAGGAAACAACAAATTTATGTGAACAGTTCAGGCTGTGTGCAAACACTCTGGACTGCAGCTTACTTACTTCAGACTGTATGACTCTTATCAAGAAAAATAAATGCTGTAGTGTTTTGGCAATGATGCCAAACTGACGACATCTCTCCAGAAAGGAATCTAAAGAAGGATCTATTCTTCTCTGCAATTTGCTCCAGAAAAGTGTCAGTTCCCTGCAAAGAGTTGAAAGCAGAATGTTAGGAACAATGCAGATATACCCACTGTGTACTATACCTGTTAGTTCAGTTGATGCCACAACAATTTAACCGTTCCTAAAAAGCAGCACACACTTCAATCAGATCTCCCTCTCTGACAGATGCTCAGGAGCACTGGTACTGTGCCTTACTTCTAAAGAAGCACCAGAGTATATCGTCTGTTATTTAATGGGGAAGGACACTGGCAAGAGGATCCATCTCACTTAGTACAGGCATCTATAGCTTCACAGATTTCCTTTCTAGACAAACACTCATGCTTGCAGAGCATTTCTTTTCACACAGAACTTTAAAATATGAATGAAAAATATGATGAATCACTTTAAAATATGATGAATCACAATGTAAAGTAGCCACTGCTCTCCTGCCAGGCATGGAGCTTCAATGCCAACAGTATTCGGAGTGATGTCACTCACTGCTGTAAAAGGTACCTAGAGCAGAACACACTCTAGAAAGTACGACAGCTGGCACATGCGAGCTGAGGGCTTTGTCTCATATCCATGAGCAGTTACGTCCTTTGCTACTCATACCATTTATGCACAGAGCTGTTCTGTTAGGCGATTCATTATTACCATGCAACACAGCCCCTAAATGATGCAACCTGTCACTTTGTGTTGCTTTGCCATCACAATGAGTGCCACAAACAAAAGCAGCAGAGTGACAGGATCTGTATCTTTTAAACCACTTGAAAAGTTTTTCTCCCATTCTTTTAGTACAGTAAACTTCCCTTCGCCACACGAGGAGCAGAGCTCAGCTAATGAAGAAGCTTAAGCTTTTCAAATATACAAGCATAACAATAAGAGGTTTGTGCTGGGTTGGACAGTCAACACTGTACCATCAGGGAGATACTAAAGCAGTGAAGAGGGGAAAGAGATTTTTCCCTTTCTAGACTGAGAGTGATGATAGAGGTGAATAGATTTAACACCTGGCAGATTCCCAAAACACCAGTGTTGCACATCTGGTACTTGTCCCAGCACACAGTAAACTAACCAAGCCTTTACCTGTAGAATGCTACACAGAGTTGTGGCTGGGTTAGATGGATTTACTCACTACAAGTTATGTGAGCCCAGGGTCAGAACAGCAGAGGAGGCAGGCTTATGCAGCCAGCATCGCAACACAGCAACAACTCATCTTCTGCTTTTTGCAGCAGCAAACTGTCAGGACTGGCTCAACCAAGAATATGGCACCAAAGCTCCATCTTCCTCCACATGTGTGGCACCCATCCAGTCTCTTAAAGGCATCCTCACTTTCACCGGCTTCTAGCAGCCATGAGCGGGTCTTTTCCTTTGACTAAACTAGAACACTTCCAATCTGGATCATTCCTGCTGGTTCACTCTGATGTTGTATAAAGCAAGATCTAGAGCAGAACAATGGGAGTGGGAGGCTGGCAACAAGCAGGACTGCACTGGACAACGCTGCCTGCTTACAGTGTCTGCTAAATGCCAGCCAGGGGTAGCAGAAAACATTCCATCGATGCACTGCTACTCTCAAAAAGAAGACAGATGTGATCCAGACAATTTTATTTAAGAATCCTATGGATGAGTGAAACATTTCCAGCACCTATGCCATGGCTTGCCTGTTGAACCAAACCTGTAACAGCACAAAGGAAGCTGACCTGCAAATTACATGATGCACCAGAGGTACACAATGAAAATGGCTTAAAGCTTAAATCATTTTATTGACCTGAAACACCATTATGCAGGCCTATTATTAAATACACACACCAAGAAGTTACATTTTATCACTAACAATTAAAATCCAAAAGGCATTAATGACGTCGAAAGAACAAGGTGCAAGCAGAGTTCAAACCATCAGAAGATGGATCAAGCACCACAGAATAAAACAAGCTTTCAACTACAATCCTGTCCTTTTGACTCAGAACGGACCTTTGAAGTGAATTGAGCAATTTGCTGCCCTTTAAAAGCAGCAGTTGGGTCACAGAAAGGAGGTCTCAGTTTATGTATTCAATTCGACCAAGTATTTTAAGTGTACATTTATGCTGTACTTAGGTCCATATAACAGCCAGCAAGCAACCTCTACCGTATGATTGCTCCACGTGAGTCTTAGGTGTAGGATTAGGCTCATAATGCACATTCCAGCAAGTCTGTCTTAACGTCCTTCCAGCCAGCTCTGACATTTGTCATGCTTTTGACTGAGCTCAGTTTACTAATGCAGAGAAAGCAACGTTACCTTATCTCTTTTCCAGGGCACTGATTTCAAATCAGCTCTGCAATGACCTTGGTGATCACCACAGTATGTATGGAGCAGAGGTCTCCTTGGTTTTTTGAACCATAATATTGTATCTGTAATGCGTAATCTCATGCCCCATTAGTTAAGCTGGCTGATCTGACAAAAGTAACCCTCCAAATTAATAGTTTTATGCCATACCAGCCTCTTGAATTAATCTGCTTTGTCACTAAATAATCACTAGATCTGTAGCTGCCAAAAGAAAGAAGGTGGAGGTCAAGAAAAAAGGCCACTCTACGAAAGAGCAGTTCACCATTAGGCCAGCAGCGCATCCTTATTTCCAAGCAACACTACTTTTTAAACAGACTTACGACGTACAGCCTCAAAAGTGAGAAAGTAACCTGATGGTCAAGAAGCATTGCACCAGATTCACAAGAACGGTATGAACCAACAACACCTTTCATTTGGACAACCACTAACAGCCATGTAGACAGTGATAGGACTTTAGTGTGAGTGACATACACCTGCTATGGTCGTCTGCGAGTAGAACACATTTCTGTTGTCAGACTGTGCTAACATTTGAATCTTCAAGCCTTCACTGCACATCACCTAGGCCAGACACTTTTAAAGCTGATGTGGAAGCACCTACAGATGTTACAGCATTACAGCTGCACTATGTTCTGTGTAGACTGAGGCAGGCCTCATGATGGGCCAGACTGGCACAGTGATAAGAAATCTACTGCTCTAACTATTCTCTCTTGACTAAGCAGGCAGGAGAAAATGTAGGCTAGATAAGAGTCACGGGAGTTGAAAGTTTCATTCAAATTCTAACTACTTTCAATTCAGACTTTGTACTGCAGGCAAACATCTACGCATAGTTGTCATAAAAATGTGAACTTATTCTGTATCAATAAACACGACATCACTGAAGGCTGGTTTAATACTCTTGGCTATGCATGAAGTCCAACTTTTTTCATTAACGCTCTACCGATATGGCTTTTAGAGCTGCTTAATGAGTCTCTTTGGACAGCAGCAAATTCTTTTGTTCACCCTGAAAGAATGTTCATTGCTGTTGAAGTTCTGGTGTTGTTTCTTGCTTTGTTGTTTTTTTTTTTTTTTCCCTTTAAAAAGGGATTACGGGATAGACTCTGACCTAACCTCTAATGACACGTTTCAGTAGTGATGAGTCCTCTAGGACTTTAAAGCGTGGTACGCTCTCCCCATTTGAGTCTTCTGCAAGTTAATTTCTCTCTACAAGATACACCCCTGCTCAAAACAACATTTCTGACCTGAAAGAGAAGCAATACATAATATTTCTGGCCTTGTTGTACAGATGATTGGACCACAATAAACATCAACCATCCTGCTGACACTAGAGTGAAAACTTTTATTAATGGCTTTAAAAGTCAGTAAATTAACACTACCACAGCTGCCTAAATCCAAACTCCCAAGATGTACTTGAAATGTCTGGCGATGTAGAGCTTTATCCAGATGAGCGTTTAAACAGGAAAAAACTACAGATTTAGTCACGTCTTCAAAGCAGAACTACAGACCCATGTTGTAAGGGGCAGAAAACAGCTTCCCTGCTTTGGCTCTACCAGTTCCACCACTGCAGATGCAAAAAGTTTTGTCTTTCCAGCCAGGTAAGAGGGCAGAGAAGTTTTATAGTCACAGTTTGGCCAAGATTTACTACTACAGCTCCTAGAGTTACAGGAATGATAAAAATATCAAGAGAGTCTCAGGGTGTGGCCCAGGGAGCTAATGGGCACTGCCTCTGCACATTCCTACTGCTTACACCTCTACGGAAGAAGCGGGGGAAAAAAAGGCATCAGACTCTCATGGGTCTCAGTATTCCAGAGGGAAGAACTGAATTACAACATGCTCTGTGGAATCACAAAGCTCAGGGGTTTAGTATCTACCCAGGCAGCTTGATACAGCACTACTTACAGAGTTACTACATTGTTGAAGCATTGCTGTTAAAACAATCAAATAACAGTGCTGCTTCATGTTTAAAGGATTTAAACATTACTTTTGTCTGATTGCTGTATTACTGCAGCAAGAAGAATCCTTATTTATTTTGTCACAAGTTATTTAGAAAGCACTTCGACCTGATGTACTTCACAGAATCACAGAATCACAGAATCACAGAATAACCAGGTTGGAAGAGACCCACCGGATCACCGAGTCCAACCGTTCCTACCAAACACTAAACCATATCCCTCAGCACCTCATCCACCCGTGCCTTAAACACCTCCAGGGAAGGTGACTCAACCACCTCCCTGGGCAGCCTGTTCCAGTGCCCAATGACCCTCTCCGTAAAAGTTACTTCTCAAGTTAAAGTTAAAGCCACCTTCGCTATATACTTTTGTGCTACATTAGCTCAATTCTCTTGCACTGAAGCCAGTGAGAAACCATTTGGAGGAGCGGTAATGCTTCTTACTTACCAGGAGCAATACACATTTGCTGTTTGAAGCTGATGTGTAAGGTATGTTGTACAAAGAATAAACGCAGTGTTTTCTTGTCCCTCCGATTCCAGATTACATATGATGTCCAGTACTTCTTTGCAATCCACTTTTGCAATCTTAAGAAAAAACAGAAAATTAGAAGAAAAGGCACTTGATTCTCAGAACGTGTACAGAAGAAATGGTCTCACAAATGCTGATTTAAGTGTCGATCACCGTTCCTTGCACGGCAGATATAAGCACTCACAGTATCTGCAAATCAAGTGCCACCTCCATCAGGCTGGGGAAAATGGAAAGCAGGCCCATACAAACGGCCATATGAAAGAGGATACTGCTGCGCACCACCACCCTCCAACACCCTCTGCTGGCAGTGCCTTTCTGATGCCTTTCATCTACCCTCAGCACTCACAGGCACGAACAGGTTTCGGCCTGGGGGGAGGCAGAGTTGGATACATCTGACAGTTGAAGACTCCAGTCTTCTCTCAGTATTCTACTGCCTCCCTCCATTCAGTTAATCCTATTCTTTCTAAGATTACCATTTCCATCAGCACATTTTATAAAGCAAATTAGGAAAAAAAAGCTGAGAGATCCAAACTCTTGTATTTGACAGTTTCCACAACTACTCACTGCCATCTCCGCAGTGCTGCAGCAACCACACATCAATAAAGCAAGAGGCTGCCTGCACTGCTTTGACACAAGCCTGATCTTCTAGATTTTGGTTTTTAGAAAAACATGTCAGTGCCTGTAAATATGGGATATTTCCTCCACAAGTCAGAAGACTATGTGGCAGCCTCATCTGCTGGGCCAGGCTCACTGGACAGAGCCCATGCTCAGTTTCTGAGTTCCACTAAAAGAACAATCGCTGAACAACACTACCACTGTTCTAAATGCTACAAACTGAAAACCTACTTACTAGGCTACAGAATTATAAACTCCCATGTTTTTTATAGCCACCAGTTACTCCTCACTCAGATTCACACTGGAACAAGGCCTGGAACTTCTGCCATGTGCTAGAGAAGCAGGAACAGTATAAACAGCAGCTTCAGGAACAGGCAGGTCTGTGGCACTTGGAGCAGTCTGCAGCCACACAGCATGGTGGATTCATTCTCCTTGTCCCATAGAAATCTGTCTGTTTGGCCAAACTCACTCAAGAGTTCCGGACACTAACTGCTGAGTTAGCAAAGTGCTGTTTATGTCAAACTTTGTCAACGATCCATCTCCTTTCAGATCTTGTTTTTTATTTGTTTGCTTAAAATATTTAGGACAAAATGTCCAAATGCACAGCTTGAAATCACCCAGCAATACCCAGCTGGTCACTTAAGTGACAAACCAGATGCTTACTAAGTGGTAGCATCTCTACTAAACCTGGAATGCTGACCAACAACACAAACAGCTGAAAGAAAGCTCAGTCCACAGAATGAGGAGCACAAAGGGATTTCAAATGAGAATTGTCGAAGGATGGCGCCATCCTCCCCATATGGTGCCATCCAACAAGAAGGAGGCCAGTTTACGCTTCATAGCTATTACATGGAACACAGCCATGTATGATTTATCCTGTCTTTGTCTTCCATGTCATTTTAGTTTGAAACAAAAGTTTTAAAGCTACAAAGATATTTCATCTCTCATATCATCATAAAAATTTCCTACCACTATCATGACCCTTCTAGCAGTTTTGTAGTAAGACATCACGTTAATATTCCTCAAAAAGGGGGCAGTCAGCCTGCTTCTCTAAGGAGTCTGACCCTCCTGTCAGGAACTGGAGAGAGAGACTGTGATCTGACTCAATGCCATTTGGTTTCACTTTGAAGACTGTGAATTCCCCCTGGCTGAGTTTGCACAACACACTCCTGAGTACGTACGTGCAGGCAACGCTTTTGCAGCTATTACTTTATTTACATTGAACAAAGCTGCTACAGCTGCAAGAATCTAGGAACTGCTGCCTCAAAGTTTAATAAAGCAACATGTTTCATATAAAAAGTATTTTGCTAAGCACAGACAGTTTGGCAGGGCAAAGAAAACTTAGGTTATGTTCTTGCACTCTTCCAATCAAACTGGAAATTACAGAGAGAAAAGAATGCTTAGTTTAACTTGAAATGCAAGGGAAACTTCATATATACAGCACAGAGTTATAAACACAGACATATACGCACACAGACATCTAGGTATACGTTTTTATACGTGTACATATACACACACATATATACATTATGGCCCATAGACAGAGAAGTAGTTCACCAGCCTTAATTTTCAGGAGCTCAGCAATCTAACTTCCACGTCTGACCTAGCCATTCCAATCACTTCCAGTTCCTGGAAAGGGATGACTACACATGTCCTACATCTTCCAAAACCCAAATTCCTTTTCTCCTATCCTCTCCAAGCTCTCTTTGCTATACTCATCCTTTCTCTAAAATTTACTTTCCTAGCTAAGCCCTGTTCCTCTGCTAGCCCCATCCTACTCTGAACTTAATTCATCTAACCCTTGTTTATTTTATTACACTTCACCCCTCTTCCCAACCTTACAGTTTACTCACTGCTGGCTACAGCTCCAGCTAATTCAATAAACTGTATTGGTTTAAGACACTGCTTTGATGCCTGGTGGCTTTACTTTCCCAAAAAAGGAGTTTAATTCACTGATTACCATAATTTGATTCAATTCATCAGCCTGTATTCTAGCTTTTATACTTGACTGGCAAGTAAAGACTTGTGAGTAGCTGTGTAAAACGGACACAACGACACTTCACAGCTCTGAAATTATATTAAAAACTGAACCCAATTTAACATGGTTTCTGTGCCATTTGTCAGTGGCGGCCAGTTCAACGGAAGAACATGCTGCAGTCATCCGTCTCTCCCAAAGCTCTCCAGTGCACAGGTTGTGTCTGCCGGAGCTGCTAATGCATTCACTACTTCTACAGCACTGCAAACAGAGGGTAATATGGCTCCAACTGAAGAGACTGTCTGAGGAGACACCTACCCAAGACATTTTTCTAAAGAAGGCTGTTGAAAGCAAAGCTTTTAAAACAGTTTACCTGTATAACAGGAACACACCAAACAAGTCTGCTGCTTGCTCAGGAAGTGCAGACATCAGAGCTGCTTTTTTTAACATGTGAAGCTTTGTCCAGTTTCACAGAGACTCACCCAAAACGGTCAAGGCTCAAATTTCCAACTCCCCCAAACCCACACAACTCTCACAAGAACAGCAAGACTGATGTGTGAGATCAAGAGGGAACAGAGGCTGTTATGATTGCAATGAGCTGACATAATTATTACTCTGACTGCTCGTGGATGAAGACTGACTCGTAAAAACGAGTTCAGGGTTCTACAGCAACAGCTCTGAAGAAGTTTGTTTTGTTCTGCAAGGTTTGGTTTTTTGGTTTTGAACTTCTCTTTACTGGCTCAGAAGAGGAGAAGAGCAGTGATTGCTCTCATACTGCTAGTTGAGCCAGAAGAGACAGCTTTCCAGTTGCATTTTACTTAGAAGGGGAACTGAAGACACAAGCCTTATTTTAAGCTTTCAAACACATCTAAACTCGAATGCAGGCACACAACAGGCACTTCATCTCCACCAGCAGTCAGTACAGATGGTCTTCTCTACAGCAGTCTGCAATAGAGTGTTTCCCTTTGGGAACTCTGCTTCAACAGTTTCATTCTTCAGCTTCAGTTCCTAGTACTGCAGAAATAAATCCTAAAATGCTTGATAAATATACATTTAAAAGGGAATACGGGTTACTAACCTCCTTAATGGAGTCTTCATTAGGCAGCATTGAACACACACATGTGATGTAGGCTTGGCGAAAAGACGAAACATTTGCAATTTCTGGAGAATCTGCACACAGTTTTGACAAGAGTGTAGCTTGTGGGATGCAGTTGGACTTCATCAAATGCTTTATTCGCAGCTGCAGAAATGAAGGCCCTTCTCGTGTAATCAATTTATTAACTAGGAAAAGAAAAAAGCCTTTGAGAACAACACCCACTTACAGTCAACACTAAACTGGAATTATTTTATTACAAACTTGTACATGTGTGGTCAGCTTGCTCAGGAAACTCTAGGTATGACAAAAAGTGACAGCAATAGATGGAGTATTTCCTCCCAAACAAATTCCCACCAACTGTGAAGGGAGAGAATGCTGGGCTACAGAAAACAGTCCCTGTCCCTTGACAACAGACAGCATCCCTCAGAGCAATGAGGAATTGTGCCACAGCAGGAGTTAACAGACACTGAGCAGACCACATAGCATTTTGAAAAAGATACTAGGAGTTTAGCCAAGATTCAGAATCTTCAGCATTTAATTGTAGCTTCATATTCCAAAGAACCAAAAGTATTTCAAACAAAGCATTACACACTTTTCTACGAGAGATTTTTCCATACAGGTTGTTAAACTCCACACAACGCCAAAATGTACAAAAGGAAGTTGCTGAAGATGTCTGTGGCACTCCGGAATAATTGCGTTTAAGACATGCTAGGCTTACACTCTAGATCAACCAAGACCTAGATCATTATGAGACTTGGTGAACTAATTCAGGAATAAAAACGTAACTTCAGATTATTTGTGCAAGTAGTTGGCAAAGTTTACTTAATCTGATTAAAAAAAATCACAGATTTAGTTTGATTCCCCTCCCAGGTATTTATAATAGAATTAGAGAATATCTCAAGTTGGAAGGGACCCATAAGGATCATAGAGTCCAACTCCCTGCTCTGCACAGGGCTACCTAAAACTAAATCATAGGACTAAGAGCAGCATCCAGGTGCTCCCTGAAGTCTACAAGTTTGGTGCTGTAAACACCTTGTCAGGGAGCCTGTTCCAGTGAGTAACCACGGTCTCAGGGACAAACCTTTTCCTAATGTCCAATCTGAACTTCCCGTGATGGTTCCTCGCGTCTTGTGGCTGGTCACCAGAGAGAGGAGGGTCAGCCACTCCCTCTCTGCTGCCTGCCTTGCAGACTGTGATGAGGTCACCCTCTCAGATGACAACATCATATGCCGCAAAACAGCTAATGGTGCTATTTCCACTCTGACGTAAAACTACTACAAAAAGGCTTGAGACTGTTCACCAGATTTGTTACTATTTCAAAAGGCCCTTAAGAATTAAGAGGGGTCAATACATTCTAACACTGCACACCTTAATACACATCAAGCAAGGAACAAACTGTGTCATTTTGTAGAATGAATTATGGAAGGGCCTCAGACATTCTGATGAAAACACACATCAGAACTGGTGTTCTGCAGCAGCTGTGGTCAACTGGCTACCTGTACAGCTTGCAAGAGACTCTGCATTAGTCAAAAAAGAACATTTGCTTTAGAATAACAATGCACTGGAAGATCCATGGCATACAAATATTTTCACTATGTTAGTATCTTTTTACTATGCAAAATGGGCAGCTAAGAAACCAACAGTAAATCAGTTTCTGAAAGAGAGGATTGTACACAAAAATTTTCATGGTTTCTGCACTTAAATTTTTTTCCAGACAGAAAAAGAACATGTTCTACAGGCACTACACTGGTGGGGCAAAAGGCTTACATCACGCACCTAAACAGAAAACTCATTTCAGGGCCAATTACATACCGGGCTCTTGCAGTAAGACTTAGCAGCACTCTGCAAGAGGCTGCCTGGTGGCCTAGAGGTCTTTTGAAGATTCGAGTCCATGGTATCAGTTTCCATTTTTCATAGCAAAAACCACTAAGCAGTAAACTTTTGACAGAGTTGATGCTGACACTTTGCATTGAAGTGACTTCAATAGGGAAGGCAAAGCCTGCTGAAAAGATAGTCTGCGAGATCTCTGGCTCCTAGCAAATGAGCCTCCTTTCTTTAAAATCACATCCGCACATGACACTGCTCAAAGATTTATTAAGGAAAACTCCCACTCCTCTCTGATGTAGGAGAGATCACTGTCACAGCAACAGACTGCTGTTAAGGAAGAACTCTAAGAAGGCTTGCTCACTCAGCATCAGAGTAGTCCCCTATTCCAGTGAAGCACTGTTCACAGGTGTCAGTAACAGTTTTCTGTGCCCACCAGCACTCCAAGCAGCCTTGCAGTCCCTATTTGCTGCAGTTCTTGGCTCACAGAATAATTAAATATTTTTCAGGTCCATGAGAAGATTAAAAGAAATACTTGGAAAAAAAATACTCTGTTCACCTGTGCCAAGAATATCTCTGATTCCTCTTGTTTCTCATTACAGTCAGACACACGCAGTGTTTCTCAGACAGTTTTTACTGACCTAGCAGAGCCATCCAGGCAGGACACAGAAGTGCTTTACGAG
The DNA here is from genome assembly GCF_032191515.1 of Phaenicophaeus curvirostris. NCBI lineage: Eukaryota > Metazoa > Chordata > Aves > Cuculiformes > Cuculidae > Phaenicophaeus > Phaenicophaeus curvirostris. The sequence continues at coordinate 8,348,566 of NC_091414.1, forward strand.
TTCCTGCCATCAGACAGACAAATTCAGAGTGCCAGACTACTGGTCACACTTCCGTCCTTAAGCACAGATGCAAAAAACTTGCTAACACAGGAGATGGACCGGCTGCTGACATGGCCAGAGGGTCTCAATTTGCTGCAGTCCTTGGAAGTGGCTGGCAAGCACGCACACCCCCTGCTCCCCAGGAGGAAGGTCAGTGTCCTGGAGTGACTCCTCCACATCAGCCTGTACAAAACTCTGTGAAGGAGGCAAGGAACAAACTGAGCTCCTCTGTCACACAGAGGTATGCGATGATGGTAAGAGCAAAAGCAGGATACCTGACTAGGGACTTCTATCTTAGCACTTGGTTTTCCTCTGAAGTGCCTATTCTTTTCCAGCAGCCAGCCTGCAGCAGCCTCCCTCTCCCTGAAATGGGAACACACACTCGTTTCACTACCTGTTTCACAGTGTTGCAAAGAGTGCAAGTTCTAAACATCTGGATAAGAAATCAGGTTGGACTAACATTTGTTAATGTTAAATGAAATAGCAGAACTTGTACTAAGTAAAAGATCAAAGTGTCTGCAATATATCAAAGCAGGACAGATTAAATCAGGTCTCCTCATCAAGACTGCCAGTTTGGCAGAGAAACATAAGACTCCTGCCTTCAGAAACAGCCCCCTGCTCACTGAGCAAGCACAGCAGAGAATGCAACCACCTATAACATTCGTATTAAATTGAGTGCAGAAGCTCCTGTGAGAGGTGCCCACCATCTGTGGGAACTCACTGAGCACCCAGACTTGTGCAACTCTAGTAAAGTGAATGTCTCGACTTGGTGTGAAACATTGTCTGTTTGCATGCCGGATAACACATCTGACTTTCCAGATGACAACAGAACAGTTGTTTTCCCCTCGGAGAACCAGATTTTGTACCTAATCCTAAATCCGTTCTTTCCAAACATGTCTGTTATTTTCTTGTTCCTTCTCTTCCAGGACTTACAGTTGTTGTCTGTTCTGTCACAGCGTTCTACCAAGCACCTCAGAACTAAACCAGCTTGCCTTAAAAATACAAACAAAGGCACCTTGCAAACCTTCCTCCCTCCAAGCCCTTTAGAGTAAATGCTAAGTGCAGCTTCAAATTTTGCACATGTCTAAAGGGCTGTCTTACCCCAAGATGAAAACATTGGGATAAGAGATTCCCTTCTCACTCAAAATACTTGCAGTGCAAAAGGAATTTAAGTTATACCACAACAGAGTGATTACAGCTTTTGAATGAACATGGATGGCACTAAAGCATGAAAAGACTCTGCAGTTACTATGAGAAATGTTTAAGAGAAACTGCATCTCAAGTCAGCATTTCCACTGAAAATACTCTAGAACAGGACAATAATACATTTACGGGCAGTAAAGTATGTTAAGCATGCACAAACGACACTGAGGACGGGATATTTTACAATAGCAGTGTGCTAGATAGAGAGTTCACCCAGTTCTCCTAGAAATCAACTCATGTTAACAGAGACATACTAAGATTTTGGTCTTCAGCTGCTACCTGCAGCAACAAGCTCACTCTAACCTTCCTAAGAAGGAAAACAAACCTAGCACCTAACCAATGATCTCCTATTACAGCTGGAAGCACTTGACGATACTGAAAGTAAAAAAGGATTAAGTTAATCCAAAACCAGTTGCTTAATCTCAGCCCAAACCAAATCCTACACAAGTCCAAAAGCATAACTTCATTAAACAGACAGACTTTCTGTAAGACATATGATATTACAGCAGCATCTGACTTCCTGGTGCAGAGAAAAGAAGGGACTGAAAAAAGAAATGAAAGTCAAGCACAACTGACAAGATTCTATTAATCGTAACACACAGTACAATACCAACTGATTCAGGAAACTGTAATTTCAGCCATAACTTCTATAGTCAGTGAATTACATTTGTTTGATGATGTCAAGAATTACATCAGCAGCCAAAAGATTTTTCCATGCCATAGTTCGTTGTCATAGAGAGCAGAATATCGTTAAGTTTTCATTTTGCCTTGCACCAATGTAGGGTATACAAATGTGGCACATTTATCTTGCCTGCTGAGAAGAGAGTCTACTTGACGTCTGTCCTCAATCTACTTCTTTCTTCCTGTAACATTTTAAAGATTTATGACTCACTGTTACTTATGATATTTTGATTTCTTTGAAATGCTATTGATGCTGGTAACAATTACAGTAGACTGAATCCCTGTATCCTATGTCATCTTTCCCAGCCTTACAGAATCATAGAATGCTTTCACTTGGAAAAGACTTTTAAGATCATCAAGTCCACCACCACACCATGTCCCCAGGTGTGACATCTACTTGTCTTTTAAACACCTCCAGGGATGGTGACTCAACCACCTCTTTGGGCAGCCTGTTCCAATACTTGACAACCCTTTCAGTAAAGAAATTCCTCCTAATATCCAACCTAGATATCCCCTGGTACATCTTGAGGCCTTTTCCCCTTGTTCTGTCACTGGCTACCAGGAAGAAGAGACCAGCACCTCGCTACAACCTCCTTTTAGGTAACTGTTGAAAGTAATAAGGTCTCCCATGAGCCTCCTTTTTCTCCAGACAAACTAACTCCAGCTCCCTCAGCCGCTCCTTGTAAGGCTTGTACTCTAAACCCTTCACCAGCTTTGTTGCCCTTCTCTGGATGCACTCTAGCATCTCAACATCCTTCTTGTAGTGAGGAGCCCAAAAGTGAACACAGGATTTGAAGTGTGGCCTCACCAGCACCAAGAACAGGGGAAGAATCAATTCCCTACTCCTGCTGGCCACACTAACCCTGACACAGGCCAGAATGACTTGGCCACCTGAGTAACTGCTAACTCATATTCAGCCAACTATCAACCAACACCCTCAGATCCTCCTTCTCCTCCAAGCAGCTCTCCAGCCACCCTTCCTCAAGAGGAGTTCTCTCCTGTACTCCCCTGCAAGTCTTCAGTACCTGTTCAACAGGTCTCTGTCTCAAGAGAAGCAGACAAGACCAAGACCAAAACCAAATAAATAAAAATAGTCCATCCTCTGTAATGTGAGGGGAAAGAATTATTTAACTTCTGAAGTGTTACTTTATAGTATTTGTAGCTACTAAATATCCCCACTCCCCCTCTTACCATTACGAATAACGCTACTACTTTGATCCAAGCACTTCCACAGTCTTTGCTGCAAACCAGAGCAGCAGGAACAGGATAGCACTCTCACATGGTGTTCTCACCATCCCTCTTACACATTGTTGACACATAGCAGACAGTCTTTCCTACTACTGGAACATCTTGTTTGGGTGCCAAGATGGCACATCCAGAGAGCTTGGAAAGCTCATGGAAAAGTCTTTTCTATAAGGCTAAGCAGCTACATTGTATGTCAAAAGGATGATAGTTTTCTCAGTTTAACTGCTTTTTGACATCCTGAAAGCAAACAAAAAATGAAATCAAATCAAGGTTTCCAATATTGCCATAAAAGCAAGACACTCAGCAACAAGCAATATTTTATGCAGATATCTGGCTTCTTACAATTGCCCTTTATTTAAAATGTCTAACTACCTTATGCTTTACTCGAGAAACTTTCCTTTGACAGACCGGTCTAACAAGGGATTCCAGAGTCACGTTCTGGCTGTTTAACCACACCTGAACTACTCCACACAGTGTGAGAATGCACTGGCGCAGTTAAAATCTCCAGTGACTGTCCTATTGCTTCTGCTTGCATCCCATGAAGGAAAGACCAGTGAGGACTACTCATCCGGCCGCGTGCTCAGATCTTGCTGAACAGACAGACATGTGCTACATTAACAACATGAAGATATTGGTAGTTTCAAGGTTGCCAAGTGACCTCAGAAATGGGAATCCACACTCAGCCCAATTCAGCACAGTCAGATGTGTCAGTCAGTCTGTCAGCAGAAACTCCAACCTAAATTAAAAGCCAAAGGACTGAACAAATTGGTTCTCTCCTACTACTGCTCAAGCCAAGATGTATTCCGAATCATGTCAAGGTCCTCCTGCATGAGTGACAAGGTGTAGCAGCCACTGATAAAACGACTCACATGTGAGAAGCAGATTAATCTCTTATGGAATCCAAACAGACACACACGAGGAAATCACTCCCACTGGAATTCACATCAGTTGTTCAGAACAGCTCTTGACTTGCCATGGCTGCACAGAGCCTGCAAATCTGACTTGCTGCTAGCCCTCACTGATGCACCTCTGAGGGATCACTCGATGGCTGAAGGTTTGCAGTAGTGTAGACAGTTTTGAAATACAAGTCCTTTTGACTAGAAATACACTATGAGCAGTAACCATGTAACTGCACAGTCTAGCACTATTGTAAATGAAAGACTTGGAGACAGGGCATTCGTACAGACTGCAATTCTCTTCAAGACACTGTTGGAGATGAGATTAACAGCTCTTAGGAATTACAATGTTCCTGCTATGCACTGGAGGCCCAAGCTGTCAAAGATAGCAGCCCACCCATGGCTCACTGTTTTTTCTTAACTTTTTCTAGCACTGGGAAGCATCATATCCTCTCCAATAACCTTAACGTGTTTCTCCTTTATTAATTAAAAACTATGAATTTAACACAACTCAGAGAGAGGTTGCCCAACTCAGAGAGGTGGATTCTGCTACACAAGAAAGCTTGAACTAAAATCCCTTTCAAGAAAATATTTTAAGCTCTTTCCCCTCTGTATAATTTTTTAACTTTAGGTTACTGCTGAGGTTAACCTATGCTCGTGTCCTTTTAATGGAACAGTTACTACCTGCAAGTACATGCTGGTTATCACTAAAAGACATGAAAAAATGTCAGTGATTAAAAGGAGAGCTTAAGAGAAGATATTAAAATATGAAAATGACACTAAAAAGTTCTTTTCCTCTCCTCTCAACATCTTCCGATTCAAGATCTTATCCATAGTCTAAACATAAAGAGCTTCCCGGCCCAGAGCTTCATAAAAGGAAACCTCCAGAATTGTGTTGCCCCTCCGCATGCATCTTCAATACCTCTGAAAGATGTGGACACACACAATTCCTCCCTGTGAAGCATTCAGGAAGACATTTAAAAGCACAGAGTAATGAAGAACAAACCACCCCAGGGAGCAAAACATCTGTATTTTTTTATGATGGGAAAATAAATATTATTTTTAAAAATGGAGTTTCAAGACATTAAAACTGACATGTTGTAGAGTCCACGCAGAGACACACAAGCAAGGACATGTTCTTCAGAGTGCAGGTGAGGCAGTTTCATCATAAATATTGTTTAGCAACATACAAATACTACTGCACAACACAATGTAAAATACAACTCTCTTCTGACTTTATATCAATGGTTCCCCACCAAAACAGCTTTAAGTCATGTCTTAATAACCACATATCACCTCTAAAATCACATTCTTACCTTCCTCAGTTTCTACTGGTTGCTGGGATAGAATTTTAAGAAGAACTGGATTTTTCCATACTCCTTCCCTTGTGATATCCACCAGTATTTGGAGGTTGTTATTCCCAAATTCCAGTAAAGCATCGTGTGATTCCTATGAAACGTAAAATAAAGTCATTAAAAGTCTTTGCTAAAAATTAAACCAGGGTAATTTTACTTTGATTGCCCTAATACTTGACTGCATTCTAATAATTTCCCACCATTCTTCTAAGCCATCACTAGTTTGACATGTCAGGACTGGGATTTTAACAGTACAACATCCTTTCACTTCTCTAAAACAACAGCAAAACTTCCAAATTTCAAAGCACTGGAAGTTAACTGAGACAGCTCCACTCGAACAGCCTGTGCTACTGTTGTAACTTCACAGCTTTCATGTTTCATCATGTGCACAGACAAATAAAATTACAGAAATCACTGTAAAACAGACAGGATGATCCAGTATCAAAGCATTCAGTGCTATTTAACAAACTAGAATGAAGATGAATGATTTTTCTAAATGAGTAACAAAATGCCAAGAATATAAAGTTTTCCAGGTTGTGTTCACACTGGAGATAAGCCTAGCCATTCACTGCTCCGAGAGGTGCCAGAGCCCTTGACAGCCCGAGGAAAACTGGAAAGGGACATCCCTTAAGCTACATAAGAAGCTGTGAGATGGGAGAGGCTCAGAAAGGACCCTTGTCCTTTTCCAGAGCTAGGCTGCGGGGCCATGTGAAGATGCCAGTCTCCTGGTGGTCAGAGATGCAAGGAGTCCCAGAGACCTTAAGGAAGCAGAGTACAAAACACAGCAGAGATTGCTGCATCACACTCACAGATCAAACCAACCTAGATCACGAGTAATTTCCTTTACAAAGATGAAAACATCCTTCTACTGGATACAGATATGCCATTTCCTTAGAAACTAATCCACATTCAGCTCCTCTACTCCAAGATCCAGGGATGTTCAATCCAGACAGTGTTGATGCTGTGCAGATGGACCCAGAGACCCTGCTCACCACATGGGTCTCCAGCTGAAGCTCTTCCACCAAAAGTGTACTCAGAGGACGCTCCTCAGAGTGACCCAGGCCCTCACTTCTACTTTTGCCAGTCTGAGGGGTGAAGGAAGGAAGAAGAGGAGAGATATTCCACATGAAAAGAAGTGAAGAGCCTAATGCAGAAGAAAAAGCAACTGGAAACAGATTCTAGCACCTCATGTCCCTGCAGGAAAATCAACCTAAGGTCACTTCCACTGAAAAAACTTAAAATTTATCACCACACAATTTCCTGATGCTGACAAACTGAAGCCAATCGACTGGAGGCAATTTCTGGCTACATGTTCAGTAAAAATGCTTCTCACGTCAGTCACAACAGATCTTAAGTTTTAGATTTAGACTGATACATGACAACGTCGCCTTGTTCCAGTGAGCTGTCTTCTAGGTTGGCAGTGCTTTTAACACTATTCTTAATCTCAAGTTTGATTTTCATAGCCTCTGCTGTGTCCTCTATAATGGAATCAATTCCATGTTCTCAATCATCAAAATTAAAAGGGGCTAATGCTTCAACCACTGGAAATTCTGGACTAACTGAACAGCCATGCACCATGGGCTGTCAGGATAGCAATAAACTGCATTCCACATAGCAACACACAAGGCATGTTTTACAAGTACCTGAGTTACCTTCTATAAATAAGTGAATCTGCTCTGACCATACCCAAGACTTGCCCATTAACCATTCCCAGTAAACAGTACTTTTACATTTAATGATTAGATGCCCTTTAGTGACATTCAGTATTGGATATCAGATGCTAATTTCAGATGAACTTTGATATTTCGATGCAACTATTTACTTCCTTTCTAATACTGCAACAAACTGCACTCCATAAAACTCGGCAAGGAGAATCTGGATTTTACCCCTGGGTGAAGCAACTACTAAGCAAACCTTTACTGCCAGCAAAAGACTCATGAGGGGAAAACTACATTCTTGCAGTGAAGGTTTCAATTACATTGAACCAGAGCCGTCTCTAATGTTATCTAAAGGTCTCTTCTTGCATAACTCTGAAATCATGCTATCAGCATGCTAATATGAAAGTGTAGTACAGCTACCACAGAGTTCTTCCCTCCTCACTCCTCAACCACCTGTATCTGCTCCAACTGTCTATTCACTGGAACAGGCTGCCCCCGGGAGGTGGTTGAGTCACCATCCCTGGAGGTATTTAAAAGATGGGTGGATGAAGTGCTCAAGGACATGGTTTAGTGGCAGGCATGAATGGTTAGACTCAATGACCCAAGAAGCCTTTTCCAACCTGGTGATTCTATGATTCTGTAGTGCACTTCTGTACTACAGGAATAAACTCAAGGATTAATTCAGCACTGAAGTCTGTGCCCAGTGGCCAGTTTAGATGGACCCAGACAGTCTGTCAGTCTCCAGAGTATCAAGTTAAACGTACGGGTCTCTTCAAGGAGTTTGTGCAGCCCAATGACTGTGGGGCATTCTTTCACTAAAATGAGCAAACAGACAAGTCTAGGAAAAAAAAAATCACTCCCAGCAGCTACCAAGTGAATAGTCCAACAAACGGAGACCAGAGAAAGATGCACAGACTCCTAAATTCATTGTAGCAGCCATCCAGCTGTTTCCTCATCTAGCACATAAGGAATTGTGACATTTAAGAGGATAAGCAAAAGCCCTGGTGGTATTGCAGATGTTCAGTCTCTGAAGGATATCTGGTTGTCACAAGGAGCTCAGAGAAGTCAAGGAAAAGTAGCGCATATTTTGTACATTTCTGTGTAAGCTGACAAGATGGCACAAAGGTATTCCTGATTCCAGAAATGGTACTGCTGTACTCCACAGCAAAGTGAACCATCTTCCTACACTGGTTATGACACTGAAGTGATGTGATGTCCTGATGTGATGTGATGTCCTGAAACATGGTTTCCAGATACAACTCATCTTTAATGTACCAGGTAAGATAGGAAAGGAGGATGGAAACAAAGCAAGTTATCAGTTATCATTGTTACAATCCTATTTAATCATTTGCTATCTCCAGCTGCTGATCAGACCTCGCGTCTCACAAGATTTGGTGCCTGTCAGTGATTTGGATCTGGGATGGTAGAGCAAAGGTGCTGAGGCTTGGCCTTGGATAGTCACTGCTTCCTGCTCACACCCCTAGACACCAACCACACTGCATATCCAGAGGGGACGCAAGGCTCTGGGGGTCAGGCAGAAACATCCATCTAGTTTTCTGGTTTTGTGCTAAGGAAAATATAAGCCTGAAAGCAAAAGGAAGGCCACAGAAAGCATGAGAACAGCTCACCAGAAGAGCGAATCAACTAAAAGAGGATGCTGACGAGGCTAAGGCAGTCAATCATTTTGCCTCAAGTTTTGCTCTCCAGGTCTGCACTCTGGCCTTGCTGTTCCCTGTGATTTCACAGAATCACTAGGTTGGAAAAGACCCATAGGATCATGAGGTCCAACCTTTCCAATCAACCACTAAACCATGTCACTGAGTATCTCATCCACCTGTCTTTTAAATACCTCCAGGGATGGAGACTCAATCACCTCCCTGGGCAGCCTCTGTCAGTGCCCAATGACCCTTTCCATGAAATATTTTTTCCTGGTGCCAAGCCTGAAACTCCCCTGGCGGAGCTTGAGCCCATTCCCTCTCGTCCTGTCCCCTGTAACCTGGGAGAAGAGCCCAGCTCCCTCCTCTCCACAACCTCCTTTCAGGTAGTTGTAGAGAGCAATGAGGTCTCCCCTCAGCCTCCTCTTCTCAAGGCTAAACACCCCCAGCTCTCTCAGCCGCTCCTCATAAGGCCTGTTCTCCAGCCCCTTCACCAGCTTTGTTGCTCTTCTCTGGACTCGCTCCAGAGCCTCAACATCCTTCTTGTGGTGAGGGGCCCAGAACTGGACACAGGATACGAGGAGCGGTCTCACCAGTGCAGAATATAGAGGAAGAATAACCTCCCTGGCCCTGCTGGTCACGCCATTTCTGATCCAAGCCAAGATGCCATTGGCCTTCTTGGCCACCTGGGCACACTGCTGGCTCATGTTCAGTCGGCTGTTGACCAAAACTCCCAGGTCCTCCTCCTCCAGGCAGCTTTCCAGCCAAGCTTCTCCTAGTCTGTAGCACTGCTTAAGGTTGTTGTGCCCCAAGTGCAGGACCCGGCACCTGGCCTTGTTAAACCTCATGCCATTGGTCTCAGCCCAGCAGTCCAGCCTGTTTAGATCCCTTTGCAGAGCCTCCCGACCCTCCAGCAGATCCACACTTCCACCCAGCTTAGTGTCATCTGCAAACTTGCTAAGGGTGCACTCAATGCCTTCATCCAGGTCATCAATGCACTGAGCCGTGGGGAACCCCACTTGTAACTGGTCTCCAGCTGGAGTTAACTCCATTTACCACCACTCTCTGGGCCTGGCTGTCCAACCAGTTTTCCACCCAGGAAAGCGTTTGCCTGTACAGGCCAGAGGCTGACAGTTTCCTAAGTAGAATGCTGTGAGAAAATGTGTCAAAGGCTTTACTGAAGTCCAAAATGACTAAACCCACAGCCTTTCCCTCATCCCGTAGGCGGGTCACTTTGTCATAGAAGGCAATCAGGTTAGTTTGGCAGGACCTGCCTTTCATGAACCCATCTTGACTGGGCCTGATCACCTGGTTCTCTTGCATGTGCTTCATGACTTGAGGCAGAGCTGGATAGGAAAAGGCCATGAAGCTGTACAACAGATGAGGTGCTGAGCCAGTCATGTTAGCATCCATGAGACCAAATAGGACAAAGCGAAGGGTGCAGGTGGAGATCACGGGTGTCACTGCAAGACCAATAACAACTCTGAAAGGTCATGGGCGCTGGGGGACTAAAGAAACCACTATGCTCATTTCAAAAGCAAAGGGAAGAGATTTGGGGAACTTCAGGGCAGTCAGCAGAGGACAATGAGGCAAATTCTCCTGGAAACCACATCCAGGCAACTGATCAGCAAAACAGCCAGGCTTGGAAGTTTTGTGACCAACTGCACGAAACCCAAGAGGCATCTACACGAAACCCAAGAGGCATCTACACGAAACCCAAGAGGCATCTACACGAAACCCAAGAGGCATCTATCTCCTAGCAGCATTTCTCAGGGCTCAACATTGAGCTGATACTTTTAATGCCTTTACTAATTGTCTGAATAATAGGACACAATGTGCGTTCTCTGCCCATCCCAACTCCTACAGATCCTGGAGAGCAGCTGACACTGGAGGACAGGGCTGCTGTTCAGAATGACATCCAACAGGCTGTGGAATATCACTGACCCATGGAAGTTCAGTCCAGGCAAATGCAATGTGCTGCACCCAGCCCAACCCCAAGGACTCACAGAGGCCAGTGACTGGCTGGTGAAGCTCCAGCTTGGCACACCAGGCCTCAAGGGTAAGTGATTTAAGACAGGACAGCAGTGAGCCCTCACTGCAAACAAGGCAAATTATGCCGAACAGTTTCAAAGAGGGCATAATCAGGAGGATGGTGAAGTGTTTATTCCCCTCTATTCAGTACTTCAGAGACTTCACTGGAGTTACAGCGCGCAGTCGGTGGTGCAGCTGTCCTGTACGACACATTGCCACAGACAAGCAAGTGCAGCAAAGGCCCCCACAGGGTCGATATGATCTTAGAAGGAGAGGGTGAAGAGAGGTATTTTAGAGCACCCTTAATTTTGCTGTACTCCCTAGCAGGCAGCTGGACTCTTTCTTTGTGTCTAGTGAGCAAGTCAACAGACAAGTTACATAAAGGGAAAAGCTCACACAGTTGCTCCTCCTTTCAAGTCTTCCCTTCCTGTGCAAGCTGGATAAGGAAACCAAATTCAGCAGAAAGAGCCTCAGGGGAGAAGTAGGGGGTTTCTTGGTTTCTTTTGAAAAATTAAGCATGATCAATTCCCCACTTCACACATGGTTTAGCTGGCACGCCAGGAGAACCAGGCAGCAGAATGACAGACTTCATTCTTAGGACAGCTTTAATAATGTCAGTGGGTAACAAACTGCTCTAAATCTGTATCGATTAAGTACACAACCACAGCCCTGAGGTCCTGTAAGCAGCAGTTATGATCATATAGGGAGTATATGTTTACCATTTTATTCTCAGACCTGGGTGATTAAGAAAACAATGAGGGCTGTGCAGGTAGAATGGATACTGTATCTTGCCCACAAAATACAAGCCCATGCTGACAACCTCTACTGTTCTCAACTGTACAGCACCATGTGCCAAGTCTTCTCAATACAACAGGTTGCCAGAGCATCCATTGCTCATCCCCCTCCCATACACTGAAACTACAGCTTTAACCTATATCAATCTCAAGAGTAGATCATAGATCAGGTTAAAGACAAAGTCCAAAACTCAATCAGAATTTAACAGCCTATGCTTTGAATTTCACCTGGAAGACTGAACACCATAAGCTTTACTGGGCTACAACACCCTGCAACAGCATTCACCACACAGGTTCTGCCTCTGAACGAGGTGGGAAGACCAACAAAGCCCTTCCAATCAGTCTACATCAAATAAAGGCAAGAAGTGCCAGGTTCCTCACAGTTGTGACTTGGAAGAAGAGAAAAGACATCACATCTTTTAAACAGAATGCTTTCTTGAAGAAAAACAACAGCTGAGTCAGAAGAATTCTTGTTATCAGAAGACCTTTGGTAATCAGCCTGCATTTCCTTTGAAGCTTATAGATTTTTTTTCCTGATTTTAGGTTCCAGTTCCTGACAAGAGAGCTTCAAAGCATTAATAACGAATAAAAAATTAACAATTTTACCACAAGCCATGAGCATTTGAATAAAAGCATTTAACTCTGACATTCCCAGCTCTTACTGTTAAGAAATGGCTTAACAAACACAAGACAAAGAATCACTTCTTAAGTCATTTAAACATACTGCAGTACTGCAAGACATATGGCTTTATGAAGCCAACAGAGAGCTCTCAATACACATTCCACATAGTGGTGTGTGTTCCAGAAATTCCGAGGTATTTATCAGTGAAGAAGACTGAACTAACGAACAGGATTTTCAGCTCTGTGCAGTTCTGAAAGGCAAGGAAAAGGAAACACCAGGTCCTGGTTGCAGGAACTCACCATCTCTGTTGACAAGGCAGGGTTAGACCCATCCTGGCCCCAGGAAGCACTCCTCAATGAACAAGTGCTAAAGACCAGATTTTGTAATGGCACACTGTACGAGCTGAGATTTGTTACCTTGTAGTGCTACCAATCCCAAGTGACATGGTATGTCCTGAGGAGCCAGAAGCCACTGCCTCAGAGACAGAACAGAGCACTTACCTGCTGCCTCTGCTGGAACAAGTCATAGCTGACAAAAGAACAAAACATACAACTTGGACAAGGGTGAGGTACTGCTACTGAATAGACTGCTGTCCCTCAGATTACAACATTCTGTGATCCAGACATTCAATGTTAACAATGTTTTACCAACAACAACTCTTCCCTGCTCTAAGTGCTTTAGGATGCAGCACAGAGCTTGCAAAGTCCTGGTCCAATAAGCATTCTGATTTCTGCACCTTTGTATCAAGGGCTGAAAAGTGCAAAAGGTGAGAAAGAAGAGGCCTACTACACAAGCCCACTGACATGCTGAGCCATCACTGTGTGGGAGAGGCAGGGTATCCTACTGAAACACCAAAGATAGAATTCACCAACGCACCTCACATAAGTCATGAACTGGTAATAACACAGCCCGCTTCTACTCTAGATGCTGAGCTGAACCATTCATTACTGGCCCTGCTGAAGAACAGAAGGCTAACAGTAATGGAAATACTTACAAAAATCTATCAATATCTGAAAAGCCTTTGAAGAAATCTAAGGCACAATTTAAGTACATAGACCACATTAGTTAAGAAAACATCATAAAAAGGTCCCGTGGAGAGGGACACAAAGCACTTAATTCTAGACCAAGTCAAGAATGGGTAATATAAGAAGAACATATGGACAAAGTTAACGAGAAAACACAGTCCTTGGAACAGCGTACACAGGATATCAGGATTTTTTAGTCCTGGCTATTTAAAATGATCAGTAACTACTACAGTGTCGCAAAAGTTTCTGGTTTTATGCTCAACCTTAATAGATAACTTCTCTAAAGAAACCATTCATGCTCTCCATAAGGCTCAAAGGGAATCCTGTTCCGCAACACATATTCAATTCCCGTGACAACACATCTCTGCTCCCACTAAAGCCATCCTTGAATGCACTGTTTTATCCTCCTCAACTGGACAGATCACATACACCCCCACTCACATCACCACCAAGTTCCTCCCCCAGATTAACTCAGCTCACCTGCATGAAATGCCCAGTTATAATTCTGCCTTAACTCTTTCACTCATATTTCACCCACTTCCTCACCTGTGTCTGCATCCCTCTGCCTGCTGCCATGGTATAAATCCCATGCTGAGACTCCTATTGCACAATCTCACATCTCGTTTTCGTTTTGCACAGGCTATGTCTGCAATTGCTTACAGATAAGAGTGCACTCATGGGGAACTGCAGGGCATAACTACTGCTATTTAGGACAAAAGAAAGAAAGGGTTCAGACACCAGATAAAGTTTTTGATAGCATTTTTAATACAAGCTATACAGCAGTGACACTCCATTTTCAGCTTTAGAACAATCCCTACACCTTGCTGCTTTGAAATGCAAGCCCTTACCTTTTTTCCATTTCTGGAATGAAAACTTCTTTGAAGTTTCCCCTGCACTCACTGTCTGTGCAGACTCTTACAGAGCAACAAATACTGGAGGCAGATCTGAAAAACACCTCTGTCCCACGTGTGCTGCAAATATCAGTTACATTTCAGAATCACAGAATAACCAGGTTGGAAGAGACCCACCGGATCATCGAGTCCAACCATTCCTATCAAACACTAAACCATATCCCTCAGCACCTCATCCACCCGTGCCTTAAACACCTTCAGGGAAGGTGCATCAACCACCTCCCTGGGCAGCCTGTTCCAGTGCCCAATGACCCTCTCTGTAAAGAATTTTTTTCTTTGGAATTTGGAATTTGGAGTAATATTCTTCACCAGCCACATTCTCCTCTTTTATTAGGAAAGGAACAAGCATATTTACATACGTCAAGCTGAAGCATGTGTTAACACAGAACTTTGCAGTGCTTTGCTGCTGGATTTGTCTGGACATTGGGACATTAACATGCTCACAGGCTTTAAAACTACCAGTTCTTACATGAGAGCCCATAAGCAATTCCTGTCTGAAGCTCTGTATTGCTCTCTGTATGACTGCATGCTCCTCTGTTACTCTTTTCCCCTCTTATGGTGAGTGGGTTCCTACTGCATTCTCAGGTAAAGTACAAACATTCTCATCTTCATGCAGAAGTGCTACTACAAAATCTCATTAGAAGCATCTCCATAAAAGCCCACAAAACTCTTTGGCAAGGTTTCACAGTGCTACTGTGTTAAATAAGCTCTGCCTGAATCTCTTACTATCTGAACCATGAGGAGCTAAACTCTGAAATCATAGTTTCAAACAGTCAGTATAAAAGCCAAGTACGCTGCTACAGCTGGCAGAAGCACATCTTGAGTTGTCCCTTAGCTATAAAAGCTGACATGAGAGATATGACTCTGGTTCACCCTTCTGCCCCTCGAATTCAATAGTTTCCTTCCACCATATTCAGCCTGAAGAATGTCATTGGACTAAAAACTTGCTCTGTATGAACAGCCATATCAAAGCTCAGTCGCTTCAGAAACCTACGAATGCACATGCTTGTTACATCACAGAAATTATTCTCCTCGGCAACAAGAATTCTTGTAACCCTCCAGGTACAAGCCAGTCATTACTAGAGCTGCTTTTACCTCTTCTGTAACGGGAAAAAGCCTGTATGTACCCTCCCATGCTCTGAATAGGAGCAAATATCTTGTTTTGGGTCTAAGCCACCTCCGTTACAAACTCATTAGATGTCTTTTAGCGTATGATGTGCTCATAAGGCTTCAGGGAGAAGTACTGCCATGTTCCGGTATTTAAAGGGTGGCTACAAAGAAGGTGGAGACTCTCTTTCTATAATAAGTCACATGGAAAAGACAAGGGGTAATGGGTACAAGTTACTCCTGGGGAGAATCCTATTGGACACAAGAGGAAAATTTTTCACAATGACAGAAATTGGCTATTGGAATAGTCTCTCCAGGGAAGTGGTGGATTCCCCAACACTGAGCACTTTTAAGATTTGGCTGCACAGGGGGCCGGGCCATCACGTCTAGACCGCGCTTTTGCCAAGAAAGGTTGGAGCAGATGGTCCTTCGTGTACCTTCCAACCTGGTATCCTATGATTCTGTGAATCACTCCTCTTTATCCAATGAGGACTAGATTCGTGAATGTAAGTGCTACCTTGGAAACACTAACTTCCAGCTTCTTCCATCAGCCCTATGAAAAAATGTGAAACTGTGGCTGACAACCCTAATTTGGAGCATCCCTGCAAATGAATGTGCTGGGAACAGAGACCCAGCACCTCTGCCACACCACAGCTAACAGCTAAACACTGCGTGTAACAGATGGCATAGCTGTGCATTGTCCAAATAAACTGAGATACCTTACAATTTGGGTCTGAGCACTGCGACAGCCGGTATGATCTGTCAGAGTCACTAAGTCAGAGGACTTACACACCAGCACTCAAAATAAAGGACAAATCTTTGACATCACCAAGACCACAGGATTTAAAGTGCACCTACTGCACTTCTTTCTACTACCAAGTACATGCCACACTCAACTGTTTTTAGGGTTGCCATGACAGTAAGTATTCCATGGTATTTCAGGAACAGGAGGTCTGTCCACACCTGAAGTCACCAGTCACAGACCACTTTGGTCTCCTTCACTCTTAGCAGGACTACAAAGCCAAACTGAGAGAAACAGATGAGTATAAAATGACAGGTTTATTCACCTTCAGACTGCTGAAGAGTTGCTATACCCGCAATTTCCCTGACTGCAGGTGAAACAGAAGTAGAAGGTCTTTCAGAACCTTTACCCTGGCATCTTCAGCTGCCAGTGAGCCTCAGGGACTGAAGAAATCCCCGGGCATAAGGGTGTAAGGTCTGATGATAACGTCTGTACAAGGACTGCTGCAAGGTCTAAGTTCACGTCCTCCCAACTACTTCCTGCTAAGATTTCAATAAGATCTTAGGAAGAATTCTTTTCCTGTGAGGGCAGGTAGGCACTGGCACAGGTTGCCCCATGCCTAGAGGCGTTCAAGGAGAGGTTGTATGGGGCTTTGAGCAATCTGATCCAGTGGAAGGTGTCCCTGCTAGTGGCAGGGGGCTTGGAATAGGTCCCTTTCAACCCAACCCATTCTATGATTCAGTAATTTATAACTGACACTAGCTTCCAAATTCAACAGCTGCAGTTAAAGCCAGAACAGCCAATAACAGCAACAGATCAGTCCCTGGTCCAGGAAAGGTCCAACAGTATAAACACAGCAAGACTACCATTGCTGTCTTTCAGCTCCATGAGGAGCACAAGTCCTTGAAGACAGCTAGGTACTACCTTCAGACTAAAACCTTGAAATCATCTCTTCCTTCCACATAGTCTACAGTAGCCATCTTCATCTGAGTGTAGGAATAGTAGTAACGTGAGCTTGTTTCAACACCATCTCAGAAGAAACACTTCTAGGAAGCACCTGGACTAAAGACCTGGCTCACTGTTTTCATCCCTCTCACATCAGGTACAGATACTGACTTGTCACTCATCTCCACAAAGGCTAACACTTTAGATCCATTGCTTTCCTCCACTTAACTCAGTCTGTCTTTCACACAAACCATTTGACAGATCAGATCTGCTCCAGTTCACTTGCTGCAGCTGCCAGTGATGGTGTAGTTATAAATCTGCTATTGGGCCTCAGGCTGCCAAAACTGTTGTAACATCAGTCTTTGACTGCTCAGAAATTCTTGCTGCCTAGAGAACAGCAGTGCAGGACAGGCAAAATTCAGGGGAAGGGTGGAAGAGGAGGAGCACAACAGCAGTAAATGGGAAAAAAAAGCAATTCTGAACACTTACCTGGATTGACTGATGGAATCCTAACCACACGTCAGACAGCAATTCACTTTCAGGAATTGAAAGCAGTAGCTCAAAACAGCTCCTGGAAAAGTAAGAGGCAAGTAAGCAAGCTATCGGAGCACATTCTGTTGTTATGTTAAATAACATTTGTGGCACATATGACCCAGCACTCGGATAAGAAATTAAAGAGTGCTCCTTGTTACTATGCACAAGCTTGCTAGGATAATTTTACAGCCACTCTCATAATCCAAGATAAATCTGTTCTATGTCACTCAGGAATACCGCATTACAGAACTTCTGCTTTTTCCTCTCACAAAGAATCTCAATACTCAGGTGAATAAAACTCACCTAACCCCAGCATGGTCTCTTTGGCCAGACTAAGAATGAAAGTCAGAGTTTCAGCACCGACAGATATAAGAAAATAAAACTAAAGCAGAATAGCTTCATGGATGACACATCAGCACAGAAACGGACCTAGAGAACAGATCCCTAACAGCACCCTAAAATCAAAGAGTGAAAAGCAAGCCGTGTCCAGAAGTGCAGCAGCACAGAAATAGACCTACTGAATGGATTCCTAGAAACACCTTATGAGTCTCTGATGGTGTGGGGAAACATTCAAGCACCCATGGTGCAAACTGCAATGAACCCATGGGCTTACCAAACCCAAACCCCCTCCCAACAATACGTGTATCATATGTGCTCAGCCTGAAGTCAGAGTTAAATGGACCACGTTGTATTATGACCGGTTCACTAGCTCAGAGTGCTGCTCTATTTGTGTAGCCCAGTTATCTACAGAACACAAGTGGAGAACATCCCCTTATATTTCTTCATTAAGCCAAACTCCTGCTTAAAAATAGGACAGACACCAGTCACCTGGTCTTGATTTTATACCCAGGAAAGTTTGTTACAACCCATTTTCAGCTGTACCCATGATGAATACCAGTAATTTGAGTCAGTCCCACCACAGTGGCATGCGAACTCCTGCTGTGTATCAGGTTTTTAAAATTAAAATTCAGGGAAGTGGGCAGGGTTCAGAAAGTTTTAACATCTCTGAAATATCCAGCAAATTTGAAAGCTATACATTCCACACACAGGCTCAGATCCCCAAAACAGAAGAAGGGGAAGACCTACTTGATATTCACTCCTTTAGACCACCAGGTCAATATCTCCCCTTTTCAGAAACAAAAAAGAAAACAACTGTGTGTATTTAGCACATCTGTTTCATTTCAAGGGAAGTCTTGGAGAACAAGAATTGCTGTTTTCTGGGAGACAGAGCAGTGGCAGGACTACTGCCTAGATTGCTCCTGTTTGAGAGCAAGCTAACCTTGCACAAGACACATTGATTACCTAATTCCCAATTGAACTGCTGCACAGAACAGTGTGACCTAATCAAAATAAATGTGTTAACACTGACACTCAGTCTAGAGATTCACAAGACTTACACACAGCAAAAATGTTTTCATAAACAGGGATGACAAAGAAAGAAAACTGGTCTAAGAATCTACATGTAATAAAAGTGCAGAGTAACTGCTACCAGCTATGCCTATGCTGTTACATCCTTCCAACTCATGCTATTTTTAATCCAATACCTCCCTTTCCAAATATCAAGTAGAAGAATGACAGGACAACACATTCAGCCTCACTACAGACAGAAGAGCTGAGCTTCGGGGGTAAGATAACCATAAAGCAAACATGTATTTCATAACTCCTTAGTACCCAAGGAGAATGACTTCCCTTCCCCTCTTCCTTGTGACTGTTGATAAAAAGTTTGAACAGGTATCTGTGCAATGCTGGGCCTAACCAGTTCTTAGCCAAATTCAGCAGTCATTTACACAAACAAGATCAAATGACCAAACACTGAATTAACATCTGGCCATTCTTTTCACATTTCAGAAGTTTGTCCTTGCTACCCAATCCTTCTCCTTTAAACCTTTAGACAGAGGTTAGACCTGCAGAAGTTCTAAACGTTTCTGTCAGACAGGCAGAAAATACTGTGCCCTTGAAAAAGCAGGCAACAGGATCAGCACATCTGCCAGCTGCCAGAAGACTCAGTATTGTAAAGACCGCGTTTCTCCTTGTACCGAAGCCTGGCAGTACAAGTTAACTCGTGAGCCCAGGGGTCCAAACCCAGGTGGCTGCTATCAGACTGTGAAAAACAGCTTTATGAAGTCTCACAGCAGCTGAGCCTTCTTAACATATGAGGAGAGGGAATCCCTAGCATTGTGTTCAGAGTTTATACATGTCATACAGAGGCTCTTTCCATAAAATACAACATTTGTAAATGCCAGGTCAATGTGCTTTCAGAACAGCCTTTTGCTGCGCTCCTCATTTTCAGACTTAAAGTCAACCAGTCCTGTCTTAATTCCTGGAAAGACAGTGTAGAATATTGCTTTTTCATATATAATATATTGGCTATATAAAATATCAGGTTTGAACAAAATAGCAAAGTAAGGCTCAACAAATTACTTTACTTAATGCTTAAGGCGCTACTTGGACAGTGGAAAAAGAATCTGAAATCAGATTTTCAAAGCATTGTGCACACAGAGTGAGACAACAGACTGTGAAGACAAGAGAGCTGAATTTATGCCAATTTTTGCAAATAAACTTGCTTTAATGCTTCCACTATTAAAAAATCAATCATGTTAAACACTCGGCTTCAAAACATATTTTGGAAAAAAAGGTCTCTTAGATTTGAATTTCTTTTGGAAGGAATAACTTGAGGCCAACACATCATTTGCATACAATCATTCTGCAATCCCTTTGGAACTCATTTGCTGTTATTGTAAGACAAATTTTTTAAAAGGAAATTTTAAAAGCATTCCAAATCATGTTCCTCTTTAGATTGTGTTAGAAAACTTATCTTATCCTAAGCTTCTTAGGCTTTAAAAGATAAATAAATATACGTGGGATGATCAGCAGGAATAGTTCATCTGTTGCTATGAATTATCCTGCATCTGTGAACAGCTGAGTCAGCTCTCAAGGATGGATGGCAGTGAGGAAAACACAAGGTAGTGAATCAAATCACAACAATTTTATTAGGCTGAGAAATGCTTTCTTAAGATGGACAAAGCAGCGAACTCTTCCACGCGCCTCCTCACAGAGGTGTTAAAGAAAACAAGCACAACTTTCCTGGAAGCAGGACTGTTTGACGAGGAACAACCCAGAGGTGAGATAGAGTACAGGAAGGCTGAGGCAGACTGCTCTTATCAGCTGAACCCCTTTTTGCTACTTAGAACAGATGACACCCAGATCTTCCTTCTCTTTTTATGGATAAGAAAGCATATTAACACCTTCTCAAAGATGCAGGAATGGAAACCTCCCCTTCAGAGCACTGTCATCACAGCAAACAGGACAAAGTAGAAAGCAGTCAAATATCAGCTACTGGCAAACACAAGGTGAGCTAGGAACAATCCCTTCTACTTTGTTAACTTGAATCTATCAATCTTAGGACCATATAAACCATTTTCAGATGGAAGTAAATTTTCATACTGATGGGAACGTGCATGGCACCTTCCCCCTCCCACAGTATCCTCAGAGAAGCTGAAATGAACAGTCTTGGCTTCCCAAGATTCACAAGGAAAGCCAGCTACCCAAATCTTCATGAAAGACACCTTCGATATGGCTAATTCTTTATTAGTTCCTCCAGAGAGGTAAAACCTTTGGTATAGTAATACCGAGGGGAACTCTGATGTGCTTTATGGCTGTGAAACGAAGCAGTCCCAATTCTACTCAACCAAGGCAGGTACACCCTTTCATGGCTGTGGCCAAGAACATCATTCCTGTTCTAGAATCATTTGTCAAATCTGTGAACTACTAAGGCAACCACTCCAAGCTTTCCTTTTACTTCCTAAGGTCAGACAACAGACCAACAAGCTCTTGCAGAGCATCAACATTATGTTCCTCACAGGGGCACAGACACTATGTCACACCAGATTGCCTGTGAGCACATAACTGACCTGCCCAGGTGGCAGAGAAAACCCCAGGATACCCAGGTTTGCAGTTACTGGGTCATCCTGCTGAGAAGAGTGTCAAGAGGAGGATGCTCTTCTGTCCTTCTCCGAGAGATACGTTGAAAGGGAAGGAGGATCCCAAGAATAAGTAGAGCACTTTTGCTTTAAAACAGGAAGTTTTGCTGCTTTCATTTCTCATCAGGGTTCAAGTCAGAAAATACAGAGCCCGTACAACAGCTGTGGGCAACCCAACTGCCTCCCCAAAAATCAGTGTCATGTGGGAACAGAATGCTTTCATATCCCTAGCCAGACAACAGCCTTCCTCCTTCATGGAGCTTCATTTTTATCTTTAATTCTCTGCTCTAACTTCTCTCTCCCTCCCTTGGAAACTCTTAAACATGGGAGAGTTCAGTTAGGTATGCCATTTGCCAAACCCTATCTGTCACTTGTTGTCTTCCCCATTTTTTGGATTCCTCTCAAACAACCACAACAAGAACAGGGGAGATTCCAGCAAGTCAGTCTCTCTGCTGTCCTTCACCACAGCTTTCTGAATGTACAAGCAACAGCAAACAAACTCCTCCCCATGAGAGACAGAAGAAACTAGAGGTAGAATATTTTTATTTTCTTAACAAGAGAAAAGCAATTGTGGTAAGGAATTTTGAAACAGAATTGGGATTCCTGTCCCAAAGTGTGTAACAGTGGCAAAACACACAGAAAGCACTCCAAGTATGGATGACCTGCATAGACAGTGACAGGCAAACTTGTTAGGTGGCATGAGTAGGAAATTATAAAACACACAAGCTAATTAATGACAATACGACGAAGAGGAGGTTACTCTGTCCATAAAAAGATGGTCTGCAAAAGCAATTCAGATATTTTGCCAAAATGTGTGTCATGTATAGGCAAATGATTTAGCAGTTTAAGTCTTCACATTGAGAAGTTAAGACAGACTTTTCCTGATTTAACGTCTTTTCTCTTCTTGACAGTTTAAAAATAAAAATAAGAAAAATTTCTCCTAGTTCACATATTTCTCATAATTCAAAAAAAAAAAATAAAATGTCAAGGCATCATATGGCAGTATCTGGCTCCGAGCTGCTGATTTATACTGCAAGCCAGTACATTATAAAAAAGCATCTGACCAAGGAGTTCATTGCAAAATATTTCCCCAAAAGAACACCTGACCGTAGAACACACAGCGAGGAAGCTACTGACAAAGAAAAAACGGCCCATAGAGAGACTGTCACAGAGTCACTTTGATTTTACGATGATAATTAAATTCAAGTTTCTAGACCATCAAACTCTTCACCCTGCCCCCTCCAATGAAACCTTACCATCAAGTCATCCTTCTCAAGCCAAAGGCAGTAATGGTTTCTACTCCCTGTGAAAGCCCTCAGGCTGCACTCTTCAAATACAAGCAGCCACTTTGCAATGAAAACAAGACTTTGAGGAACTACAGGTTACTCCACCTCAGTTGATTGACTGTAAAATAGTTCTCATGTCAGAAGAATCCCTGTGCTTTAAGTCACGTCTACAGACACTTGTCAAGAGCTCCAGCTGAATTCCTCTGCCTTCAGCTATCCTACAGCAACAGCCCACATGCACAGCTCCGTTTGCCATAAACACAGGCAAACTTATCCTTTTCAGAAAGAGTCGTGTTCAGAACTACCCTGCATTACAGGGAAGAGGACACAAGAAAGCAGCGACTGCAGAGCAAGTGGTGCAGTTTGATTAATTCATGCACAAAGGTCTAATATTAAACTTACTATTCTATGAGGACCACACTAAACTATTCCTATAGAAAATAATAATAATTTTCAGACTGTTTAGGAAAGAATGGAACCGTCCCAATATCTGCGCATTTATCCAAATGCAGAAAAAAGCCTTATCATTTGTTCACAGTAGTTAAATGCTCAAGTACATTTTTGTGGTATGACTTAAAAAGTACTAAAGACATTTACTAGATAATGAATCATAAATACAGTTGGCAAGTTAAGTACTACACTATTTCAACAACTTGCTTTTCATTTAGGGAGCACAGTTTGGGTTTTAATATCAATGTACCAACTTAAAACTTACAGCACTAGCCTGCCAAGTACCAAAAGAACATCTTCACATTCCGTAGTCAAGTAAGGTCGCGCATTAGCAAAGCTCTGGATGGAGATCCGATACACTTCCAAAAAAGGTAAAATATGTTCCGATGCACCCCGACTGCCAGCATACTGAAGCAGTGTCTGAAAGAAAATGAATTATCATTAGAAGTCCATAATGCACTTTTGTCTAAAAACACAATACCAACATACAGTACCAAGCTCATACAGTGGAAGAATTCTGGAAATTGGAACATTTTAATCTGAAGGGGATTTTAAAATGGCAGCTTTTCTCCTCAACTAAAGCAACATACAGTACCAAGCTTATACAGTGGAAGAATTCTGGAAATTGGAACATTTTAATCTGAAGGGGATTTTAAAATGGCAGCTTTTCTCCTCAACTAAAGTTATCCCTTTTCCTCAATAATATTTTTAATATTTTTATTATTTTTATAAAGTCATCAGGTTTATAAAGTCATCAGACGATTATAAAGTTCTCCTACTAGGGAGCAAACCAGATCCAACGGGCAGAAGCATGAACTGTAAAGTTGAAATTCAAGGAAAAGTTCTGTGCTCAGCTTCTTTTGTACAACCACAATGGAGACAGAACCACACACAGAAAACCACAATCCTCCTTACTAGTAAGAAGGCAGGAGAACAGGCAAGCCAGTCAAGAGTAAAAACATTACTCCAGCTGCAGTACTTTCAGGATACAGGCATGACAGACAGAGCAAACAAGGAGCCCTTGGAAGGGTATACAAACTCCAGATCAGACAAACATGCAGTCATTTTTCAAATGCAAATTCCCCTGGATTTCACTACTGAACCCCAGCAATCCTACATTATCCAGGCATGGCACTGAGGAAGCAATGTAAAATCTAGCCAGTTTTAAGACAAATCAAAGTAAGTTTTGAAAACCAGCACAGTGATGGCAGCAGCAACTCCTGTCTTTCAACCTCTTCAAAACTTCCCTACAATACCATGGGATCTTCCTACAGGATATCAAGTAAAACTGAGAGCCAGCAGGGCACTAAGGACACCTTTGCTTCACAAGTAATGGTCCCTTCTCTGTATGCATGCTTTCCAACAGCTCTGACTAGATACACTTGTGTTATCATCAGTTACAACCCCTCTCTCACCTTACACCTTCCCTAGACCAAACCCAGTTCATTTTGGTTAAGGCCAGGTGCAAAGAACGCAAAACCCATGAAAAAGACTCTGCTTTTTGGAGCCCTCTGGGCCAAGACCATACAGGAAAAAAGTTCAAAATGCCCCCCCCTCCATAATTCCTTAAAAGCCAAACTCTCCTAAGGGTCACATCAGGCCTCAAGTTACTGAGCCTCAAGTTGGGATTCTGACACTCCACACACAAACACTGGAAGGAGGACACTACTGAACAGATCCCATACTGAGCATACATTGCACAGTCATTTTAATGGTCAGAAACTTCTAAGATGAAGCCCAAGTTCCAACGCAGCAAGAAACAAGTGGCTAGCCACACACTATTGTGTAGATAATCTGGTGTTATGCCAGTGTTCTAACCAGACAATCCTAGCCCCAGTGCAAAAAGAAAACGCAGGTATTCACCAGACTGGCACAACCACATGTGAGAGTTAAAAAAAAATCTACAAAAAATACTATCTAAGAACCAGTGAACATCAAGACTGTTTTGTAGATTCTTCTCCCAGAACTCAGTATCAGTGATGTAACTCCAAGGTGAATGAGTTACAA
The DNA here is from genome assembly GCF_032191515.1 of Phaenicophaeus curvirostris. Classification (NCBI taxonomy): domain Eukaryota; kingdom Metazoa; phylum Chordata; class Aves; order Cuculiformes; family Cuculidae; genus Phaenicophaeus; species Phaenicophaeus curvirostris. Next base: position 8,373,732 of record NC_091414.1, read on the forward strand.
ACAGTCCAACCCCCCCCAACATTAACAGTTATACAGGGGTTAAGAAGGGGGTGGGGAGGAGATTGTAAGTTTACAGGAATCATCCTTGAACACAACGACCACCAGCAGGAGCCATCAGTGCCCTGGCACTGATCAGTCCAGGTGCTCCTGTAACAGATTAATGAAGGATTTGACAACATAACTCTAATTATCTATGGCCTTAGAAGCATTATACTACACTAAAAGGTTGTAATCCCTAGAGATACTCAACTGCTGACTATCAAGTCATCCTTTCAGTAAACTCAGCAGCAACGCTGTTCTTACAGTGACTGCAAAACAGAGTAAACATACAACTCTGCACTTTTCTAAAATACATCCATTAAAACTAATCTATTAAGAAAGCCAAATTTAGCACTCAAGTTAGTTTATCATCTAAGTGTCTTAAAATATTTGTTCAGTGTAAACCATAAATCATGGTAGAATATTTCTTAAGATTAAATAAACTTACCGGAAGACACTGCACCCCTGTAGTGAGTGCAATCATCACGAAGTGATCAGTTTGACAACTCAGACTGGCAATTCCTTGAGTAGCCATTTATCAAAACCTTCTCCCCAAACAGATGAGCAATGACGGCTTGCATGTATAAGGCAGATTCAAGGCATTAGACTAATTAACAGCTTGAACTTCAGAGAGATGCCTCTTGGAACACTGTTATACTGTCAGTATCAGCACACTGACTAACAGGCAAAACACAGTACCTATAGTATGGAGGCTCTGGAAGCCCTGGTGTTATTTTACAGGCAATACAAGTTTTAGTAGCCCTGTAGCCCACTACAGACTTCTCCAGGCAGTTTGTATATCAGATAAAATCAGATCATGTTTAACTTGTCAGAAGCGTATACATGCTTAACAAACAGTCACGTGACAATTCTATAAGTGATTACTACTTTACAGTCCAGTTACCTGAAGACAGTTTTCAAACATTCTAAGTCTGGTAAACACAAACCCACATATGCTGTCTCCTTTCCCCCTACCACCAACTGCAATAGCTCAGCTCATTGGGGATCGGGGTGTGAGGAGCAGATGCCATACACCTCAGTCTGCTGTGTCATCTACAAACCAGCCTGGTCCTCATCCTGCACAGGCTCACAGCTCACGACACTGCAACACCTGCTGAGCTGCATTTCTTTCAAAACACTGACTTCTTCCACAGAACCAATTTAAACACAGCTGAGTTGCCTGACCTGTTACAGCTTTAAGCCTCTGCTCAAGGAAAAAAGTTCCACCTCTTCTTAAACATACCCAACCACAACTGACAGCTTCAACTGTGCCACCTTTAATTTCAGAAAGCCAAGATGTGCTGGCATTAGCACATGGGATGTTTTGATGTCCTACGACCTCTAGTTTACTTCATATTTCCTCATATTTGCGGTAGTGTAGCCTCCAGCACACCCAAACTGCTGGAACACACAGTGTGTGGGAACACATTGTGTTCCCCAACAGGGAGGTTTTTTCTAAGATGAACCAATAAAGCATTCACCCTTGTACAATATAAAGCTGCAGTAACTCACTACTTAGGCTTCATGAGCAAGTTCATTGTGTTATCTGGACACCAATTTTACCAACCTCCTCAAAAGTAGGGATCTTCAAGGAAAACATGCCACCCAGTACCACTCTCAGGAAGAGCTACTGGAAAGCTGCACAGGGCAGCACTACCTTACATATAACAAACTGCAACATGGAGACAGTTTAGAGCACAGGAAAAATAGTGATTTAGTTCACAGTTTGTTGCGTCTCACCAGCCCTGGTAACTTTCACAGTAAACCAGAGCACCTTTCAGAACCTTGCCATGGATCTACCTGCAGGATGGCAAATCCATCGCTGCAGGTACATTTCTGTGTTAGCTCCTCATCGCAGCTATTTCCCAAGACTGTATTCAAGCCCAGTTAAACTCAACTTTTCTCTATGCAAGGTCTGCTGTAGCTTAGGAAGCTTATGATGCTGAGGCTCTGGAGCGAGTCCAGAGAAGAGCAATGAAGCTGGTGAGGGGGCTGGAGAACAGGCCTTATGAGGAGCGGCTGAGAGAGCTGGGGGTGTTTAGCCTGGAGAAGAGGAGGCTGAGGGGAGACCTCATTGCTCTCTACAACTATCTGAGAGGAGGTTGTGGAGAGGAGGGTGATGGCCTCTTCTCCCAGGGGACAGGACAAGAAGGAATGGCCTCAAGGTCTGCCAGGGGAGGTTTAGGCTGGACATTAGGAAAAAAAATTTCGTGCAAAGAGTCATTGGGCACTGGCAGAGGCTGCCCAGTGAGGGGGTTGAGTCACCTTCCCTGGAGGTGTTTAAGGGACAGGCGGACGAGGCACTGAGGGTCATGGTTTAGTGTTTGATAGGAATGGTTGGACTCGATCCGGTGGGTCTTTTCTAACCTGGTGATTCTATGATTCTAAGACAGCAGCCATACCCTCCCAGCCATTAAGACAAAATTCTATTGAGCTCTTTAACATTTCCCCTAGAGACAGACCTTAGGCTATTTTTCAGTTTTACTACCTGAACTCTTTGCAACATCCCAAGTCAGAAAGAAACCAGGATGTAAAACTGCATCCCAACCACAGTGCTTTGACTGTACAACAACACCACAAATCCATGTACACCCCAAAGGTGCTGCACGACAAACGAGCCATTTCATGTTTTCCCCTTTATTTCTTGGTGCGCAGTCAGAACAGTCAGAAACATCCCAAACTGATGGCAAATCCAGACAGAACCATTTTTATTTCTCTCTGTGCTCTCTATCAGCATTCTAACGTGATACTTCCATTCAATAACAATACGAAGACCTAAACAAGTCTGCATTATTTCTGGGACAGGGTTTGAGGATTTTGTTTGTTTCTTAGGTAACAAACAGAACTGTCTTCTGCCCAACTCCACTGATCAAGTACCTTTAAAGGTTTATCTGTACCATACTCATCTGGGCAACTGGGCCTCTACATAAATTCATCATCTTGACAACTTCTCCCAACTGCTTGTTTCAATGTCCTGATGCAACAAACACCACTGGAAACACCTTTAGCAAAATCTGGCACATGGAGAAAGACAGACACGCTGTGCTGGGCTCTGTGGAAAGCCAAGGTCACAGATCCTAGGCAGTAAGCTTAACACAGGACACAGAGCAACACACAGCAGATGCACCTGCACTTTGAGAAGCAACAGTTTTGAAATCTAACAAACTCCTCTTGTTTTAGCAAGCAATGAGCTGGATACCCTCCCAGAACAGTGTGGTGAACTACATAATCTGTAGGTGCCAAATGGAAGACTGCGGAGGGTGACATCGCTCAGCTTTACTGGTAGTAGGATTTTTTGTGTCATCTGCCATTCACCATTCAAGCACAGTGGGTGCATCAGCTGAGGGGTTGGGAAACTAGCTTGCAAAGCAGAACGCTTTGTTTCTCATTGTAGAAAACACAATCTCTTCAGATTCAACAGGAATGGTTCTCCAACCCAGGAACCTAACAGCAGAACCTAACATTCAGCTTTAGAGCTCACAGGAAACGATGCTGTGGGTGGAAGGAAAACCTAATTAACCATCGAAAGAATAAGTGATATCCATATCTTAGACACAAACCAAGTTTAGCTCTTCTTCTGGAAGTTAGCAAGTCGATTCGGAACCTGCTTATACTCAGTCTGGGCTGCATTACGCGAGCATTCAGCCAAGATGCCCGGACTACAGAAGCTCGCACAGTGGTTCGAGAGCACTGCGGGTCTTCAGGCCCGAGCACGCACTGCTCATCGCGCCGCAGACGTCAGTCCCGGGGGGACCCGCGGCTCTGACTGCGAAGCACGTAAAGAGCGGCAGCACGAGCTCTAGGAACCCGGCCCGGGCCCGCACCGAGACGAGGCGGGGCGGCCCCGGCTGCCGCGCGGCGCCCCTCGAGGGCCGGTCCGCCGGGCCAGGGCACGGCTCCCGCAGCGCCGTGCTCGGCGGGGCCCCGGGGCGGGCGGCTGTCGCCGCCGGGCGCGCGCTGCGGCCTGGCCCGCTCCCCCACCCCCGCCAACCCCCGCCCGGCCGCTACCTGGCAGAAGCCCCGGCAGTAGCTCCGGGACGAAGCCTCCGACACCTCCTGCTCGCGCAGCTCCGCCTGCAGCTGCCAGAGGCGGGCCCGGAGCGCCGCCACCAGCCGCTGCCCCTCGGGCCGCGCCGCCGCCTCGGCCTCCGCGTCCGCCATCCGCGCCCGGCCCCGCCGCGCGTAGGCACGGGTCACGTGACGCGCGCCCGCTGACCTCATCGCCGCGGGACGACGCACGTCAGGCGCACGTGACCCGGCGCGCACTGCTGCCGCGCGGGCGGGGGCGGGGCCGCGCGGGGCGGGGCTTCCCCGGGCGCCTTTCCCGCCCGCGGGGGGGGGGGGGGGCGGGGCCGCCGCCAGGAGCCGGGGGCCGCGCGCTGTGGTGGCGGCGGCGGCGGAGGGGGGGGGGGGGCCTGGGAGGGGTCTGGTCGTCGGGCAGAGTCAGCTTGAATGTCGCGGGCGTTGTAATCTCGTTTAAAAGCTCAGTATGGTAACCTGGACCTCTGCGACCCGAAGAAAAACCCTGTAGGGTCCAATCCCACACGGGAACTGGGAGAAAGGCACGGAACTTTTGCCAGGGATGTGCAACTTGCAGCACAGCCCCTGAAAGAAGTTTGTTTGCTGGTGGGTCAGGAAACTCTGCAGGGCATTGAGCAGAGCCCGGTGTTTGACAAGTTGACCTGCCAGGGTGGTAAAGGAGGAGCGCAGTCCAGCAGTAGTGGTTGTGAAGCCTCCCAGGAGGCGGCCAGAGCCAGTAAGTCTTGCTTTTACCACACTTGGCTGCAAAGGAAGTCATGAAACCCACCCCGAAGTAGGGGCTGAGGTGGCCTGTAGTTGCTTGGAGCTCCCAGGCCAGCAATCTGTTGGCAGTCATTTTGGCTTCCTTCATTTGTCTTGCTTAGGAATGAGGGGTTAATGAAATTCTGGCTTTTTCTGGACCCCCCAAAAAAACCCTCAAGAAATGTAACATTACCCTATGTTTTAGTTTGGGTAGCTCCAAGGTGTGATATTTCCTTTTATGATTTGAGAATTTAGATCACAGAGGCCCCTGCCTTGCTTATGACCACATGGGATTTCTACCCTTCACTGACGTGGGAATCTCTCTTTTTCCTTTTTATACTCTGCCTAATTTGACATCTACAGTTGGAGGGAAACATATCTCTCTCCATCTGGTAAGAATTATTTGCTCTTTTCCACCTCAGTCTCTGCCAAGCAAATGAGAAAGAGGAATAGAGAGATCACAGAATCACTAAGTTGGAAAAGACCCAGAGGATCGTCAAGTCCAACCATTCCCATCAAACACTAAACCATGCCTCTCAGCACCTCATCCACCCGTCTTTTAAATACCTTCAGGGAAGGTGACTCAACCCCCTCCCTGGGCAGCCTCTGCCAGTGCCCAGTGACCCTTCCCGTGAAATATTTTTTTCTGATGTCCAGCCTGAACCTCCCCTGGTGGAGCTTGAGGCCATTCCCTCTTGTCCTGTCCCCTGTCCCTTGGGAGAAGAGGCCAGCTCCCTCCTCTCTACAACCTCCTTTCAGGTAGTTGTAGAGAGCAATGAGGTCTCCCCTCAGCCTCCTCTTCTCCAGGCTAAACAACCCCAGCTCTCTCAGCCGCTCCTCATAAGGCCTGTTCTCCAGCCCCCTCACCAGCTTCATTGCTCTTCTCTGGACTCGCTCCAGAGCCTCAACATCCTTCTTGTGGTGAGGGGCCCAGAACGGAACACAGTATTCGAGGAGCGGTCTCACCAGTGCCGAGTCCAGAGGGAGAATAACCTCCCTGGACCTGCTGGTCACGCCGTTTCTGATCCAAGCCAAGATGCCATTGTCCTTCTTGGCCACCTGGGCCACTGCTGGCTCATATTCAGTCGCTGTCAAGCAACACCCCCAGGTCCTTCTCCTCTAGGCAGCTTTCTAGCCAGTCTTCTAGCACTAGTCTGTAGCACTGCATAGGGTTGTTGTACCTCAAGTGCAGGACCCAGCTTTTGGCCATGTTAAATCTCATCCCATAGGTCTCAGCCCAGTGGTCCAGCCTGTTCAGATCCCTTTGGAGCCTCCCTATCCTCCAGCAGATCCACACTTCCATGCAAACTTGCTAAGGGTGCACTCAATGCCTTCATCCAGGTCATTGATAAAGACATTGAACAGGGCTGGACCCAGCACTGAGCCCTGGGGGCACCACTTGGAACTGGCCTCCAGCTGGAGTTAATTCCATTTCCCACCACCCTCTGGGCCCGACCAGCCAACCAGTTTTCCACCCAGGAGAGTATTTGCCTGTCCAGGCCAGAGGCTGACAGTTTCCTAAGCAGAGTGTTGTGAGAAACTGTGTCAAAGGCTTTACTGAAGTCCAAGGAGATACATCCACAGCCTTTCCCTCGTCCAGTAGGCGGGTCACTTTGTCATAGAAGGCGATCAGGAGGACTTGGGGTGAATTGACATGAAACCATTTGGGAAGCTTTCCCTAGCTGCAAGCGAGTTGTATGATTTCAACTCGTGGCATTTTGGAGCAAAGCAAGTGGAGTACTTATAGTTTGGAGAGGTGGATTAAAACTAAGAGATGGGTTAGGAATAGCAAAACTATCCTCCTGCAGTTGTAAAGCCGTGGGGGGAGAGGAGTGTCACACTGGCCTACTTGCTGAGCTTGTCCAGGTCCCTCTGGGTGGTGTCGCATTCCTCAGGCATGCCAACCACATGTGTCATATTCCTTACTTCTGACATAAACATAATGGTATTAAATGGCAACTATATGAGTATGAAAATTTCAAGATTCTGCCTAACACTTGCTAGGGACAATTTTTCTAAGAATCTGCTTTATTTGCTTGCTTAATTCATACCTGAAGAATACAGCTCTTACGTGTTATTTTTATCAGCTGTATTTTATTTATACATATTTCTGAAAGAGAAAAAATCTATATATTACTCTGTTCATCTACATCAACATTACCAAGCACTATAGCATAATATAAGCAGGCTAAAACATTATTTTTCAGGACCTGATATATAGAGTATCCATTTTTTATGGAGGTTACTTTGAATTCCTTGAAGAGGAACATACTTCTGAGTTCAGTTTAATCTAAAAAGAATCCTGCCTGTCCCTGGGCTCTGTTATCACTTTGTGTGGCTTACTAAAGCACAGCCGATGAGTATAATCAGTATATTTGCTTCAAAAGCACGCTTCTGATCATTCTACTGGTGTAGGCATAACCAAGTACTTACCTTGCATAGGCTGATGCTGTCCTGAACTGATCAGGGCAAGGGAGAAGAAGGGAAACTGCACAGCCATGACTGAGGCATGTAATGCTTATAGCACACTGGGCCTGGCATTTCAGTAAGTTTTGAAGAGTCTGATAGCTGCATTTCCCATGTCTCTCTTCAGTAAGTGCGCACCTAGAGCCTTGTAATGCATGCAACCCCGCCCCTCCCCCCAATAATAATAGTCTAAAGTACTAAGAAGAGGAACAGCAGTTTCTGCAGGCATACAGAAACAAGGAAAAGATGTACTGAGTAGGGTGGCAGAATTGCCTCTCTCAACCTACTGGCCACACTTCTTTTGATACAGTCCAGGATACGGTTGGCCTTCTGCACAGCAAGCACACATTGCCAGCTCGTGTTCAGCTTCTCATCCACCAGGACCCCTCATTCTTCTCAGCAGGGCTTGTTTTGCGGAATCAAACTCTATGACTCGGTTAAGGGTTATAAAGTAGGTCTGTGTTTATTCACCAGCGGGTGCGAGGGGCTAATCCTCCTAACTTGCACACCGTATGGTCTAAGAAGCAGATAGTTATAGTGTAAAGACATGCCTATTCATAAATGCCTATTACATATTCATGACCTTTCCCTGCTTCCTATTATAATTAGGTTCAAGAAGCTTCTCCCATACTGGCGCAGGCGCAGTGTCTCCTGGTGGTCATGGTCTGGGGGCTCAGGGCTGAAGTAGCCTTCATCTTCCTCATGAATCGTCCCTGAACTTAATCTGTGCGCAGGCGCAGTCTCATCCTGGTTGAGCTCCAAGATCGCAGAGCAGGATGCAGTCGGCTTTTTGCTGTTGTCCACATTCCAGCTTTCCCTTATCAGTGAATGTCTGCGAATGAGCTCCTTCCTTATCAGCATCCAGGGTCTTCAAGGCCTTTACTAGCAGACGGTGCATATTTCAGTAAGCTAAGCCCTCTAAGTTTTTCTAACTTCTCCCCTATATCATATGCCTGCTCATCAATTCCCCCGTCTTTTAAACTTCGGCAAATTCATTTGCCTCATACATGATCCATCTTTTGAAGGGGGACTGGGTAGTATTTTACTTTCAATGCATTCTCATGAGCACTAGACGTAGAAGTCAAAATTGTTAGTTGTTGTAGCATTCTCCAATTCCAAACAAACAACACAGTAAAGAAAACAAAGCTAACTAAAACTAACATCAACAGGACAATAATGGGATGACAAAACTTATTTAGAATGCCAGTCACGGTGGGGGACCATCCAAATAGCATGTCCCACCAATGATTGTTTGCATCTTCTTTTAACCTTCTCAGGACCCTGTTCATTTCCTCCATGTCATGGTGGGCTGTTTTCAGGGTCTTTTTCCCATTTTCTTGGACCTCAACCAAGACGTTGCTCAAATCCTGATGTTTCATTAATTGTTTTACTAATATAAGATTCATTGCAATAGGTACAGGCGATAACTTGTGAAACATAGTGGTAGGATATGACTGGTGCTGAGTAAGAAAGGTCACACCCAACAATCTTAACAAAATTACAAATGCAAAAATTAGAGTGATTCTTGCTATCTATAGTTGTCTCATCTGTTACTGTAGAAATACAAGCAGTTCTTAAACATACACAACCTAGGTCAATGTATACGAGTGCAGTCTTCTGATTAGTGTCCAGATGGATCTCAAAGTGACAGATGGGTCACTGGAACCCCCAAACGGTGTATTATCTCTTGTATTAATGTTCTGGTTGCCTCTCAAGCCTTGACCTAACAGGTGGAGCATTCTTTGCTTTTCCGGGCACATCAGTGGCCCATACCCCATGGTATACCTGGTTTGTAATTTCCTCATTGACCTTTCCTCCTGTGCGCACACTAGCTAGAGATAAGCTCATTATTTGTATGTATTGTTGATCATTTACCTCCAGAGTAATCTCTCCTTTTTCAAATTTAATCACAGTCCCTAATTGTTCTAATAAATCTTTCCCCAAAAGTGCTTTCAGGAAATTAGGACATGTACAGGAATTGGTATATAACCCATTGTTTTCCCAATTTGTATTCCAAGTTTTGCAAAAATACACCTTTTCGCTTTGGCCAGTTGCTCCCTTTACCATCGTGTAGGTATCCAGGGGTTTCAAAGCTTGGTTTAAAAGGGTTTCAAAACCCAGGGGTTTCAAAGCTTGGTTTAAAACTGAATATGTTGCCCCAGCATCAATTAAAATTCTACCTTATTTTACTCTTTCCCTAGCTTCATTATAACTAGAGGATCTGCTAGGGTGGATTTCTCAGATCTCTGTGAATCCTTTTTCACATGGGCCACTATCCGGCCTTTCTAATTACTCCACTCTCTTTCATTTCTTTTTCGCCTCATCCAACAATACTTGCAGATTCCTATCTTCTGTGGAACGCAGCTTTTGAAATTCATGCCTGACATCCCCTGCTGAGTGACCCAAGAACAAAGAAACTAGTTGTTGTATTCCTAGCTCTGACCCAGGATCCAGCAGTGTGCTGTAGTACATTGTGTCCCTTAATCCAGGAATTCAGATGGTGACTCGGAAGGACCTTGCTTAACTGCATATAATACTGACCAATGTATTGTTTTGGGAATGGCTCTCTCCATCCCTTCCAGAATCCACCCCTGATACGCTTGTAACCTTTCTTTATGTACATTCCTGTTTGCATCCCACTTTGGGTCTTGAAGAGGGAAATAATCTTTAATGTCCAACCCTTCTTGTTTATAAAAATCTTCAGCCAAATCCCCTGCAGTCTTTAAGACTATTTAATTGTTTCTCTGTCTCTATCAAACGCTCCAATAATAACTGTAGATCACCCCCATTGGGGTTCTGCTGTCTGATAATAAACAGAAAATGTTTGGCTACACTTACCGGATCACTCCAGTAGTCTCGGGCAACCCTTTCCATGCTTTTAAATCGGTGGTGGAAAATGTACCTTGATTAGCATTGTCCCTCCATCAGGTTCTACTGCCTCCTGGAGAGGTGCCTGCAGGACCATTGGAGCAGACTTTTTCTGATGCGGGAGGATACAGGGCTATCCAGAGGAGTGGGGGTCCTTTCTGAGTTGGTGTCTTGTTCCTGTGATTGAGGAGGAGGCTTAAACAGATCAGTTAGATCCTGTTCTGGTACCTGGTGAGTTTTGTTTAACTGTGCACTTTTGTCCGATGCTGCACACTGAACAACACCAGCTCATCAGGCTGCTCTCAATCTCTTCATCTCCCAGCCTATATAAATATTGAGGGTTTTTCCAGCCCAGGGGCAAGACCTTGCACTTTGACTTGTTGAACCTCATGAGGTTTGTACAAGCCCGCTTCTCCAGCTTGTCAAGGTACCTCTGGATAGCATCCCATCTATCAGGGGATAGATGTCATCCTCAAACTTGCTGAGGGAGCACTCAATCCTATCATCTATATCGTTGATGAAGATTAATAAACAAGAATGGTCCCAGAACAGATCCCCAAGGGACACCACTTGTCACTGATCTCCAACCAGACATCAAGCTGTTGAGCACTACATTCTGGTGCAACCATCCAACCAATTACTTATCCATCGCACAGTCCATCAATCAAATCTGGATCTCACCACTTTAGAGAGAAAGGGGTTGTGAGGGACCATGTCAAAGACCTTAGAGAAATCCAAATGACATCTGTTGGTCTTCCCTTGTCCACTGATGTAGTCACTCCCTCATAGAAGGCTACTAGGTTGGTCAGTATAGGACTTACCCTTGGTGAAGCCCTGCTGGCTGTCTCAAATCACCTCCCTGTCCTCCCTGTGCCTTAGGTTAGCTTCCAGGAGAATCTGCTCCATGATCTTTTCAGGTGCCGAGGTGAGGCTGACAGTCTGTTAGTTCCGAGGGTACTGCTTACTCCCCTTTTTAAAAATGGGAGCAGTTTGCCTTTTTCCTGCTACCCAGCTACAAGTTGTATAGAATAACTCCCGCAGGGAAGATGCTAGCATGGAATGGTGCTGCTTCTGAATGTCTTCTCTTAGAGCGCTTTCACTGCAAAGCACGACTTGTAGAACTTTCAATCTAGGCTTCTAAACTGTTATACCACCATAGCTACTAACACGTCACTTCAAAATTTCAGACCGTTCAGCACAAGTACCGCAGGGAAGCTGATATGATCCAATGCTGGCTTTTCCTAGAGCCTTCTCTGGAAGCACTTTCACTGCAAGCTTCAAAGCATGACTAACAGAACCTTTTAGTACAGGGTACTGAATTGTGACTTAACTGCGCCTATTATCAGGCAAAAGGAAAATTGAATAACTCCCGCAGGGAAGATGGTAGCATGGAATGCTGCTGCTTCTGAATGTCTTCTCTTAGAGCGCTTTTTACCTCAAAGCATGATTTATCATAGAATCATAGAATCACCAGGTTGGAAGAGACCCACCGGATCATCGAGTCCAACCATTTCCACCAATCTCTAAAACATACCCCTCATTACCTCATCCACCTGCACCTTAAACACCTCCAGGGAAGGCGAGTTTACCACCGCCCTGGGCAGACCGTTCCATTGCCTAATGACCCTTTCAGTGAAGAATTTTTTCCTTATGTCGAGCCTAAACCTCCCCTAGTGGAGCTTGAAGCCATTCCCTCTTGTCCTGTCCCCTGTCCCTTGGGAGAAGAGCCCAGCTCCCTCCTCTCCACAACCTCCCTTCAGGTAGTTGTAGAGAGCAGCCTCCTTTTCTCCAGACTAAACAACCCCAGCTCTCTCAGTTGCTCCTCGTAAGACTTGTTCTCCAGCCCCTTCACCAGCTTTGTTGCTCTTCTCTGGACTCGCTCCAGAGCCTCAACATCCTTCTTGTGGTGAGGGGCCCAGAACTGAACACAGTGTTCAAGGAGCGGTCTCACCAGTGCAGAATATAGAGGGAGAATAACCTCCCTGGACCTGCTGGTCACGCCGTTTCTGATACAGGCCAAGATGCCATTGGCCTTCTTGGCCACCTGGGCACACTGCTGGCTCATATTCAGTCGACTGTCAACCAACACCCCTAGGTCCTTCTCCTCCAGGCAGCTTTCCAGCCAAGCTTCTCCTAGTCTGTAGCACTGCTTAAGGTTGTTGCGCCCCAAGTGCAGGACCTGGCATTTGGCCGTGTTAAACCTCATACCATTGGACTCTGCCCAGTAGTCCAGCCCATTTAGATCCCTTTGGAGCCTCCCGACCCTCCAGCAGATCCACACTTCCACCCAGCTTAGTGTCGTCTGCAAACTTGCTAAGGGTGCACTCGATGCCTTCATCCACGTCATTGATAAAGACATTGAACAGGGCTGGACCCTGCACTGAGCCCTGGGGAACCCCACTTGTCACTGGCCTCCAGCTGGAGTTAACTCCATTTCCCACCACTCTCTGGGCCCTCCAGCCAACCAGTTTTCCACCCAGGAGAGTGTGCGCCTGTAAAGGCCAGCGGTGACAGTTTCTGAAGCAGAATGCTGGGAGAAACTGTATCAAAGGCTTTACTGAAGTCCAGGAAGATACATCCACAGCCTTTCCCTCATCCAGCAGCCGTGTCGCTTTGTCATAGAAGGCGATCAGGTTAGTTTGGCAAGACCTGCCTTTCGTGAACCCGTGTTGACTGGGCCTGACCACCTGGCTGTCTTGCATGTGCTTCATGATAGCACTCAAGATCACCTGCTCCATGACTTTCCCTGGCACTGAGGTCAGAATGACAGGCCTGTATTTCCCCAGATCTGCCTTGTGCCACTTCTCATAGATGGGCATGACATCAGCCAGCCTCCAGTCCAGCGGTACCTCCCCAGTAATCCAGGACCGCTGGAAGATGATGGAAAGGGGTTTGGCAAGCACATCCGCCAGTTCCCTCAAAACTCTTGGGTGGACTCCATCCGGCCCCATAGACTTGTATATGTCTAGCTGGGCAAGCAAGTCTCTAACCACCTCCTCTTGGATCGCGTGAACCTCGTTCTGCTCCTCCAACCCCTGGGGTTGTGTGCAGAGGGAACAACTTTCCTTACTATTAAAGACTGAAGCAAAGTAGGCATTGAGTAGTTCAGCCTTGTCTTCATCCCCTGTTACCATTGTTCTCTCTGCATCTAGTAGGGACTGGAGATTCTCCCTAGTCCTCCTTTTACTGTTGATATATTTGTAGAAAGATTTTTTTATTGTCTTTCACAGACTTGGCCAATCTGATTTCTAATTGGGCCTTAGCCCTCCTGATTTTTTCCCTGCACGTTCTCGCTTCCTCCCTATAGTCCACCCAGGATGCCTGCCCCTTCCTCCAAAGCTCATAGACCTTCCTCTTCTTATTGATGTCTCTCAGGACCTCCCTACTCAACCACACTGGTTTCTTACCCCACTGGTTACTTTTCCGGAACACGGGGATGGTTTTCTCCTGAGCTGCTAGGAGTTCCTTTTTGAAGAGTGCCCAGCCCTCATGGACTCCCTTGCCCTTAAGAAGCGCCTTCCATGGGACTTTTCTGAACAGCCTTCTGAACAGTCCAAAGTCTGCTCTCTGAAAGTTGAGTGTGACTGTTCTGCTAACCTCTTTCTTCATCTCACCCTGCACTGAGAACTCTATCATCTCATGATCGCTTTGCCCCAGGCGTCCTCCAACCCTCACACCCCCACAAGGCCTTCTCTGTTCACGAACAGTAGGTCTAGGAGGGCACCGTCCCTTGTTGGTTCCTCACCAGCTGTGTGAGGAAGTTGTCTTCCATACACTTCAGGAACCTCCGGGACTGCTTCCTTTCTGCAGCATTATACTCCCAGCCGATATCCGGGAAATTGAAGTCTCCCATGAGGACTAGAGGTAACAATCTTGAGACTACTCTCAGTTGTTTGTAGAAGAGCTCATCAGCTGCTTCTTCTTGGCTGTGTGGTCTATAGCAGACTCCAATCACAATATCTGCCTGCCCCTGGGCTCCTCTGATTTTTACCCACAGGCACTCAGTCCCTTCCTGACCGTAATCCAGCTCAAGGGTATCAAAGCCCTCTCTAACATAGAGGGCTATCCTGCCTCCTCTTCTGCCCTTCCTGAAGAGTTTATACCCCACCATGGGTGCACTCCAGTTATATGAGTCATCCCACCACATCTCCGCAATGGCAATGACATCGACTGAACATGAGCCAGCAGTGTGCCCAGGTGGCCAAAAAGGACAATGGCATCTTGGCTTGGATCAGAAATGGCATGACCAGCAGGGCCAGGGAGGTTATCCTCCCTCTATATTCTGCACAGGTGAGACCGCTCCTCGAATCCTGTGTTCAGTTCTGGGCCCCTCACCACAAGAAGGATGTTGAGGCTCTGGAGCGAGTCCAGAGAAGAGCAACAAAGCTGGTGAAGGGACTGGAGAACAGGCCTTATGAGGAGCGGCTGAGAGAGCTGGGGTTGTTTAGCCTGGAGAAGAGGAGGCTGAGGGGAGACCTCATTGCTCTCTCCAACTACCTGAAAGGAGGTTGTGGAGAGGAGGGAGCTGGGCTCTTCTCCCAAGTGACAGGGGACAGGATAGGAGGGAATGGCTTCAAGCTCCACCAGGGGTGATTTAGGCTGGACATTAGGAAAAAATTCTTCACAGAAAGGGTCATTGGGCACTGGCAGAGGCTGCCCAGGGAGGTGGTTGAATCACCTTTCCTGGAGGTGTTTAAGGCACGGGTGGACGAGGTGCTAAGGGGCATGGTTTAGTGTTTGATAGGAATGGTTGGACTCAATGATCCGGTGGGTCTCTTCCAACCTGGTTATTCTATGATTCTATGATGCTACCTGTGCCCCACAGCCCTCGTTCATTCTCCCTAGAGCCCTGAAGTCCCTCTTAACAGCTTTAGGCTTCCTATGCTCCGTGTCCTCATTGCCAACTTGAAATACTACGAGTGGGTAGTAATCTGTGTCCTTGACCAGGGACAGAAGTTTTCTAGTAACGTCCCTTACTGATGCTCCCAGCAAGCAGCAGCCCTCCCTTTGGAGCGGGTCCGGTCTGCAGATGGGACCCTCCGTTCCTTTAAGAAGGGAATCCCCCAAGACAATCACCCTCCTCTTCTTTTTCACAGAGGATGTTTTTATGTCTGTCTCAGGGTGGCAAAGCTTTGGAAATGTTTCCAGGCTGTGGGTGCAGTCCTCTTCATCCTTAGGGATGGGGTGCACCTGCAGCACCTCATAGTTGCTCCCCAGGGGCATCTGGGGGTTAGTTGTCTGGGTGGGGGGAGCGGGTTTCCTTCTCTGGACAGGAACCTGTTGCCATTCCCCATCTCTCTCTCTCCCAGCCTTGCAGTTTACTGGTGGGTGGTGCACAGCCTCACTAGCTCTGGCAGCATGTGAGAGGACCCTGCTCCACTGATCTATCTCCCTCTCACATTCCCTGATGGTCCTCAGCCTTTCCACTTCTTTCCTCAGTTCTTCCATCATATGAAGGAGTTCCCCCACCTGAGCACAGCTGCCACAGGTGGAACTGGTGCCAAAGGCGTGAGCCACTGTGGGAGGGGGCACTGTCTGCAGCCCAGGGTCTGGGTAGCTGCATGTGCCCACTGGGGCTCCGTCAGGGTGGCAGCTTCCATCATGCTTGGTGCAGCCTTCATCTTTTGATGGGTAACCACCATTGTCCTCCGTCGCTCCTGGATGTGCTCCAGCCCCTCTCTGCCTCCTCCCTGCTCAGCCAAACTGCTGCTCAAACTGCCCTGTTTAACATGCCCCGCACCTCGTCACCTGTGCTTCGGTCACCATGCTCCCTAAGGGCCGTTTAAACACCCCGCGGTAGCTTCTGGGGCCGCCCCCTCCCATCAGGCCCCTGCTGCCCAGGAGCCCCAGCACCGACCCCCCAGTCGAGTTTTTCAGGCTTTTCGCTGCTCAGGGAAGTGCCCCACGGCCTTTAATGGCCGCCCCCCACCACAGACCTCACCGTCCTGTCGCTGGGTGCAGCTGTATAAGCTTGTAGAACTTTCAGTCTCGGCTTGTGTACTGTAACATCAGAATGGCTATTAAGGCGTCACTTCAAAATTTGAGAGCGTTCAGCACAAGGACCGCAGGGAAGCTGCTACGATCAAATGCTGTCTCTCGTTAGAGTCTTCTCTGGAAGCGCTTTCACTGCAAGCTGCAAAGCACGACTAACAGACCGTTTTAGTCTAGGGTACTGAATTGTGACTTAACTCTGCCTATTAAGGCGCTTTAGGAAAATTGAATAACTCCTGCAGGGAAGATGCTAGCATGGAATGCTGCTGCTTCTGAATGTCTTCTCTTAGAGCGCTTTCACTGCGAAGTGAGACTTGTAGAACTTTCAGTCTCGGCTTGTGCACTGTCACATCAGAATGGCTATTAAAGCATCACTTCAAAATTTCAGACCGTTCAGGACAAGGACTGCAGGGAAGCTGCTACGATGAAATGCTGTCTCTCGTTAGAGTCTTCTCTGGAAGCGCTTTCACTGCAAGCTGCAAAGCACGATCGTTCAGCTTCTTCGGCAGCACCCGGCAGCAGGACGGTGAGTTCTGTGGTGGGGTGGACATTTTGAGGCAGTGGGAGCTTCCCCAAGCCGTGAAAATCCCAGAGAAACCCAGGCTGGGTCGGGGGTCCTGACAGCCCCCACACGCTGGTCCCGCTCGGGGCCTGACGGGAGTGGGGTGTCCCGGCGGCTACTGCGGGAGATTTAAACCGTCGCTCTGGGAGCACGGCGAAGAGGAGCGTGGCAAAGAGGAGCGAGGCAGTTTGAGCGGGCAGGGTGAGAAGGCAGGGTGCAGAGAGGACCTAGAGACTAGACAGAAGACACCGAAGACCATGGTGGCCACCGGCAGAAGATTAAAGCTGCTTCATGTGCTGCAGCAGGCAGGATGGATGCTGCCACCCAGACAGAGCCACAGTGGGTGCAGCAGCTCCCCAGACCCTGGGCTGCAGGCAGTGCCCCCTCCCACACCAGCTCGTGCGTCTGGTACTGGCTCCACTTGTGAAAGCTGCACTCGAGTGGGGGAACTCCTTCACATGGTGGAGGAGTTAAGGGAGGAGGTAAAGAGGCTGAGGACCATCAGGGAGTGTGAGAGGGAGATAGACCAGTGGAGTCGTGCCCTCTCACTAACTCAGCGGGCTGCTGGAGCTGGTGTGTCCAAACACTGTCCACCTGCAAACTGCAAGGTTGGGGGAACAAGAGATGGGGAATGGCAGCAAGTTCCTGCCAGACAAAGGAAACCTGCTCCCCTCACCCAGACAGCAAAACCCCAGATCCCCCTGGTGAACAAGTACCAGGTGCTGCAGGTGGAATCTAATCCTGAGGATGATGGCTTCCACAGCCTAGAATCTTTCCCTAGGCCGCACCATCCTCAGAAAAAGATAAAAATATCCTCCATTAAGAAGAAGAGGAGGGTGATTGTTGTAGGGGACTCCCTCCTAAAAGGAACGGAGGGACCCATTTGCAGACCGGACCCGCTCCACTTACCAGGGGCATCAGTGAAGGAGGTAGCTAGAAAACTTCCTTCCCTGGTCCACAAGACAGACTACTATCCTTTGATAGTAGTCCAAACTGGTAGTGATGATCTAGAGAACAGAAAGACCAAAGCCATCAAGAGAGACTTCAGGGCCCTTGGGAAAATGATGGAGGGCTCTGGGGCTCAAATAGTATTCTGCTCCATCCCAAGGCTAAATAGAGAGGAGCTGGAAGTCAGGAAGAAGAATTCGATTAATGCCTGGCTCTGAGCCTGGTGCGAGGAAAGGCGTTTTGGCTTCTTTGATCATGGGGTGGCTCACTCACTCCCAGACTTTGTTGCTAAGGATGGGACACGTGTGTCTCCTAGGGGGGCTAAAGCCCTTGCTAAAAACCTAGCTAAGCTCATAAATCGAGCTTTAAACTAGATGTGAAGGGGGAGGGGGTTGAGACTAGGCTAGACATGAACGAGCCTGGACGTGGGCCACTGGTGATTTGGAGAGGGTGTGCTGGTGTGGACCACCAGTACCTCACCACACAGAAAGTGGGGGAGAACAGACCTCGGGGTGCTAAGTGAGATACGGGCACTCTGGCGCTAGCTACTCCAGTTACCAGGCAATTGGGAATGAACTCTGTTCCCTCTAAGAGGGCTGAAGGCTCGGCAGCTCAGCTGAAGTGCATTTACACCAATGCATGCAGCATGGGGAATAAGAAGGAAGAGCTGGAAGCTGTCATAGGGCAAGGAGCCTATGATGTCATTGCCATCATGGAAACACGGTGGGATGACTCATATAACTGGAGTGCAGCTATGGTGGGGTACAAACTCTTCAGGCGGGACAGGAAGGGCAGGAGAGGAGGCGGGGTAGCCCTCTTTGTAAGGGAGGACTTGGACACCATTGAGATGGATTGTGGCGATGAGGAGATTGAGTG
Source organism: Phaenicophaeus curvirostris (assembly GCF_032191515.1). Classification (NCBI taxonomy): domain Eukaryota; kingdom Metazoa; phylum Chordata; class Aves; order Cuculiformes; family Cuculidae; genus Phaenicophaeus; species Phaenicophaeus curvirostris. The sequence goes on from NC_091414.1 coordinate 8,392,264, forward strand.
CCTGTAGGTTAAAATCAGAGGAGCCCATAAGAAGGTAGATTTTGTGATGGGAGTCTGTTACAGACCACCCAGCCAAGGAGAAGCAGCTGATGAGCTCTTCTATAAACAGCTGGGGTTAATCTCTAGATCAATGCCTCTCGTTCTTGTGGGAGACTTCAATCTGCCCGATATCTGCTGCAAGTACAACAGAGCAGAAAGGAAGCAGTCTGGGAGGTTCCTGGAGTGCGTGGAAGACAACTGCCTTGCACAGCTGGTGAATGAACCAACAAGGGAGGGTGCCCTCCTGGACCTGCTGTTTGTGAACAGAGAAGGCCTTGTGGGGGATGTGGCAGTAGGTGGACGCCTAGGACTAAGTGATCATGAGATGATAGGATTTTCTGTTCTAGGTGAAGTGAAGAGGGTGGTTAGCAGGACAGTAGCATTAAATTTCCAGAGGACAGACTTTGAACTCTTCAGAAGGCTGGTTGGCAAAGTCTAATGGGAGACAGTCCTTAAGGGCAAGGGAGCCCAAGAGGGCTGGGAGCTCTTCAAAAAGGAAATCCTGGCAGCTCAGGAGAAAGCCATCCCCATGTTCCGGAAAAAAAGCCGGCAGGGGAGAAAACCAGCTTGGTTGAACAGAGAGATCTTGAGTCATATCAAGAAGAAGAGAAACGTTTATGGGCTCTGGAAGAGGGAACAGGCCTCTTGGGTGGACTACAGGAGGGAAGTGAGATTGTGTAGGGAAAAAATCAGAAGGGCTAAGGCTCAGCTAGAAATCAGATTGGCAAAGTCTGTGAAAGATAACAAAAAAATCTTCTATAAATATATAAATAATAAAAGGAGGACTAGGCAGACCATACAGTCCCTATTGGACGCAGAAGGAACAACAGTGACAGGGGATGAGGAAAAGGCTGAGGTACTTAATGCCTTCTTTGCCTCAGTCTTTAATTGTAAAGAAAGTTGTTCCGTCTGTGTACAAACCCAGGAACTAGAGGAGCCAAATGAGGCTCCCATGATGCAAGAGGAGGCGGTCAGAGCCTTGCTAGCCCGACTAGATACCCACAAGTCTATGGGGCTGGATGGGATTCATCCAAGTGTATTGAAGGAGCTGGCGGATGTGCTGGCCAAACCCCTTTCCATCATCTTCCAACAGTCCTGGAAGACTGGGCAAGTCCCACTGGACTGGAGGCTGATGTTGTGTCCATCTACAAGAAGGGTCACAGGGAGGACCCAGGAAACTACAGGCCTGTCAGTCTGACCTCAGTGCCAGGGAAAGTCATGGAGCAGGTGATCTTGAGTGCTGTCATGAAGCACATGCAAGAGAACTGGGTGATCAGGCCCAGTCAACACAGGTTCACAAAAGGCAGGTCTTGCCAAACTAACCTGATCGCCTTCTATGACAAAGTGACTCGGCTGGTGGATGAGGGAAAGGCTGTAGATGTGGAGGGTTGTAGAGGCTCTCTATAACTACCTGAAAGGAGGTTGTAGAGAGGAGCATGCTGGCCTCTTCCCCTAAGTGGCAGGGGACAGGACAAGAGGGAATGGCCTCAAGCTCCGCCAGGGGAGATTTAGGCTGGATATTAGGAAAAAATTCTTTACAGAAAGGGTCATTGGGCACTGGCAGAGGCTACCCAGGGAGGTGGTTGGTTTAACTTTCCCTGGAGATGTTTAAGGCATGGGTGGACGAGGTGCTAAGGGACATGGTTTAGTGTTTGATAGGAATGGTTGGACTCTATGATCTGGTGAGTCTCTTCCAACCTGGTTATTCTATGATTCTAAAACAAAGATGGCCCACAGTCCTTATTCCCCAAGTCCTGCTCCCTTACCTTGGCCATTCCCCACCATCTTCTCCTGTGACTTTGAGGCTTACGCACCACCTGTAATACATAAAGAGTAAGGAAGGCTTGCGACTCCATGAACTAAGACATGTGAGCAATAACTGCTTCTTCATGTAACTCACCGTTGCTGTCCTTCACTGACACGGCACCCATACCGGTATTCCATTTTGCTCATTGCTCTGAGCAAAGATGCTCACTGCATCTTGAAAGACAAAAAATAAAACCAAAACACAATTACTAGCTGTGATTTGTAGGTAATGTAGGTACAAGTCATATCTAACTGCTGACTCGGCAGCCAACCCACCTGGCTGTGGGAATCTAACCCGAGTTCAATTGTCACCCCTTGCTGCCAGACCCGATGCCTCTGCACCTGTAAAACTCAACATTCAATAACTCACTCCCAGACTCGACAGTAACTAAACAATTCCACACACTGTTTTGATTCAGGAATACCAACTCTTCCTCACACAACAGCCAGGCAGAAAAAAAAAAGATAAAATCAAATCTTAACAACCATACCCACTAGATTTATTGCCCTAAGAATTTAAACTACTCTACCGACACTCCAGCGGCATATCTGAGGTGGCCTTGGTCATTCCCTCTGTGGCTGCATAACCGACCAAAAATGATTCTCCTCACCCCATATATCTATGGCTACTTGCTCTGGAATGCACCGTATCACCTCGCCCTTCAAAGCCTAACTAGACGGGTATATCTAAAGATAGAATTTCACTACTATTCTTCTGCTAACTACCATTTCTTCAGCTCAGGCAGAGCAGCTCCAGCCAGATTTAAACATGCACAGACTGACTCTGCACAGAAAAGCAATGACAGGATGCAGAAACAAAAAGGAAACTTGGTAAGAATGACTCTCAAAAGAGGGCTGGCATTGGGCAACAAGATGTAGGGAGCTGCAAGAAAGATTATGTCAGCCCTTGAAAAATGGAAGACTATGGCCCCTTTAAGAGCCACAGCCACAACTAGAAGGATGCAAGGGCGAGCCCTTCTTAAAGACCTCAAAACAGAGTATGTATGGAGGAAGTCCCAGAACAGGGATTTAAGAAAACAGAACAAAAAGGGCTGAGGATGCTAATGTGTCCTGTGATGCCTACGCAATAGGCAACTGACCGGAAATTGCCAAAATGTAAGACCTATCTGTGCTTGAAGATCACAATGCAAGAAAAGCAGTGCCCGATCAGCACCTTACGAAGAACAGACATCCAAGAGTCTAGAGATTACACGTGCCTCAAACGCAAAGATGACATCAAGACCTGCAGAAGATTTAAGACACAGCAGAGTCTACATAGTCTAAACAACAAGACAGGTACAGGCTGGAACTGCCCTGCCTGGCACACGCTAGCTTGGGACTGAAAATCAAACCCCTCTCCAAACGTGTAACAAGGCGCACTCTTCCTGCACAACCCTCTACCCTAGGCTAAATCCCCTCCCTGCCATTCTCAACATTCTGCCCTCTTCCCGGACCAAAACCACAGCCCCCTTAACTTTCTGAGGACCGAGGGCCTGAAGACACCCTTGGCAGAAAAAACTCAAACTGCTTCAACTAACTGGAAAAATCCTGCACTCTCACATTGTCCTGGACTATAATCTGCAAAAAAAAAAAACAAACATACAGAAAACACAGTGCCAAGTCAGCATCACACTGCTCACTGCCAACATTTTGTACTACACCCACTGCAAAACTGCCAAGGCATTCTGCTCACCTATTTGATGCCAATTCAAACATTGGATGCTGCAGTCATCATCACCTGGGGCACTTCAGGTAGACAGACAGAAAATTTACTATTGTGCTTCTGAGAAATCAGTCCCGTGCTCCATCTCTCTACTCCCCTGTTCACCTCAACTGCTCTTTGCATTCTAAAAGTGGACCACACAGCATCTACAAAACCAAAAGGCCAATGCTCAACGGAGTTGCTGCATACTACAGGGCTGTAACACACCTATTTGAACAACAACCTCCTCACCTCTCAGACCACACATCAGCATGATGCTTCACCCCTCTGAGGCTGCATTTGGCACCTGCCACAGAAAAAGCATGCTTTTGTACTACACTAAAACACAGGCTGCCCCAAGCAACACCTATTTCCTACTGCATTACCTTGACTGCTCAGATGCCCGGCTTCTGAGTTGTGTTGAGGCTTGAGCTCCACCTGGAATATACAAACAGCAAGGATGATTGTAACTTCATGGAACAAAACCAACACAGGGTAACTGATCATACAGCCACTGGTTACATTTCCATGCCAACACCACAGGCAACTCACCTCGCTATGGCACTCTAACTGCATGCAAATCCATCCGTGCCCCTCGGCACACAGGTCGGCCCTCTACGTCTGAAAAACACAACAGCAAAGAAGTCACCTTCACGCTCAGCAACGCCCTAAGAATTCTAAGCCTCTTGCTTGCTTTTACTGAGACTGCCTCTACTGTGCATTACAGCCAAGCAAAGCTAGTCCACAACCAAACCCAAACATTAATTGCTGCTCCCTTGACATTCAAACCCCTTTGCTACCGCTCCACTGGCTTCTCCCACGCAGTTTTGGTCATCCCCTCCATGGCTCCAGAGACAAGCAGAAACTACCCTCCTCACCCGCCACACCTAGGGCTGCTAGTTCTGCAAATTCATGGACGCCCCTAGACCGCAATGTCTAGTCATGTCAAAACGTTAAGCGCAGAATAGGGCCACTATACCCCTGCTGACTCTTATCACCTCCTCTACACACCGGGCAGAGCAGCTCCAACCAGACACAAATACACACAGAATACCAACACACAAGACCGACGTCATGAACTGGGAACAAAAGAAAAGTCGTGGCAACAAGGAGGACTCCTGGACCACGCATGCCAATGGGCAAGGCAATGGACAGGACTCCGAGGAAGAACCTACGGCAGCCCTGGAAAAGCAAAGAACCATGCATGGTTCCAAAGAGACGTGGCCACGACTGGCAAGATGAACGGGCAAGAAGCCCTTTTTAAAGACCTAAAGATGCAGAGGATGCACTGAACAAGTCCCAGAACAGGGATCCAAGAAAATGGAAGACTAACTATCCCGGATGGTGAGGCGGGCTACAAGGCTGCAGCAGAAGATGACTGACCGGATGCTTCCAAAACACAAGAGCGATCCACACTTTAGAAATGTGAAGAAAGAAAAGCAGTGCCCCGTCGACACTGCCTTGATCAGTACGAGCATTTGGGACCCTAGACATGGTGCCCAAGGCACGCCCGCCATGCCTTGAGCACAAAAGACGACATCAAGACCTGCAGAAAATTTCAGACACGGCACGGTGACTACACAAACTAGACAACAACAGATACAGGCTGGAACTGCCCTGCCCATACAGGGTTTGGGCTGAGAAGTAGGCCCCTCTGCCTTCACCTGCCCAAAGAGGACTCTCCCTGCACAGCCTAGGCTACCTTCCAAACCCCTCCCTGCTATCCCCAACCCGCCTCCTGCTTCCCAACTCTGGTCCCTCAACTTAGCTTTCAGAGGGCCACAACTGAATCTGTCCTTGGCCAAAGCAGCTCAAATCACATCAGCTAATGGAAATAATCCTGCAGTCACTGGGTGGTTCTTCAGCATCTGCAAGGAAAACAAACAGAAGTACACAGTGCCAAAACACGAGACCAATCCAGGCTTTAGGAGCACAATGCAAGAAAAGCAGTGCCTGATTGACAGTGCATTGATGAGTACGAGCATTCAGGACCCTAGATATGGTGTTCGAGGCATGTCCGGCATGCTGTAAAGGATCCCTCATTACAATGGGATGTGGCCAAGACTGCGAGGATGTATGTGGAAGAATCACCTTTTAAATGCTTAAAGGCATAAGAGGCATGGAAGAAGTCTAAGGTCAACAGGGATCCTTGAAAATATGTGACTAGCGATTGTGGCCACCAACACAGGCTGCAAGGCCACGGGAAAAGATGGCTGACTAGAAACTTTGAAAATGTGAAGCCAATCCAACTTAGGTTATGATGCAAGAAGAACAGTGCCCAGTTGGTATTGTACCCATGAGTACAGGCATTCAAGACCCTTGAGATGCTGCTCAAGTCATATGCTGCATTCCTTTAAAGCAAAGGGGACATCAAGGCTTAAGAAACATGAAAGAGAAACAGAATATAAAACACACAGCACAGACAAGCTGGAACAGCCCTGCCTGGAACATGCTAGCTTTGGGCAGAGAAGTAACACCCTCCAGCTCTCCCTGCCCAAAGGGGACGCTTCCCGCACAGCCCTCTCCCCTAGGCTACTTTTAAAACCCCTCCCTGCCATCCCCAGCCTTCTCCCCTCTGTCACACCCCATCCCTAAACTTAACTTTCAGACCACCAGGAGGCTTCCTCAGCAGAAAAAAAACTCCAAGAGCATCAGCTCCCTGGGATGATCCTACAGTTGCCAGGATCCGCTTTGCCATCTACAAGAAAACCAAAGGGAAAACTAAAATAGTGCCAACAGCCAGCATTGCACTGATCAATGTCAGCACCTTACATGACAACTTGCTCTGCCTAACTGCCATGTTCTTCCACTCACTTGCTCCACAGCAGTTCTTCTGTCAGATGCTGCAGCTGTTATCACCCAGGGTAATTAAATTAAGAGAATTACTCTCACACCTGTGAGAAGTCTGCCCCATGCTCCTTCTCCCTACTACCCAGCTCATCTCAAAGGCTCTTCCCATTCCCAAGGTGGCCCACACAGTGCCTGCCAAACCAAAAGTAAATACTATGTTGCCAAATAATACTTTGCTCTTCTAGACATACTCAACTTCCCCCTCACCATCAGCCCCACAATGATGAGAATAAGCCTGACTACCCCACCAGCACCCCAAAATTCTGTGCTGTCTGCTTACTTCTCCTCTCCTCCTCACCACTTAAGTTGTAGGACCAGTAGTGGGTGATACCCAGGACAAAAGAAAGATGAGCCATAGAGATCCAAATTCTAGGAAGCTACCAGACTTTAGTCACAGGAGTGAACAAATAGAACTTGAAAAAACATTCTTATCGAAAACCAGTAAAGGTTATTAACACAGAAGACCTAAAAAACACAGGACACTCACCACACAGCAATGGAGACTGGAATTACAGAGGCAGTCAGCCAATGAAAAACTCACAACAGTGGAATTTGACTGCTCTAAGACCTAAATTGGAAACTCAATGACCGTAAAAAACCACAATGGATAACATGGATGAGGTAACAACTGCTGTGAGCAATAATAGAGCAAACCTCACTGGTAAGTTCAGGAAAAATCCAAAACTCTACTAAATAAGGGAGGCTTGCATGCCCACAGACCAGATGAAGAAGAGTTGCTCAGCTGCTAACTGTTACAAGCCAAAATAATATCCAATCTCTTCCCCAAGAAATGCAAGGGAAACAAGGGGCAGAATCCTGCACTGTAGATAGGCAGTGAGTCCGTACCTTTAAGTAGCAAGGTCTCTGATATTCAAAGAATCACCAGGTTTGAGAAAACCCACTGGATCATCGAGTCCAAGCATTTCTATCAATCACTAAACCATGCCCCTCAGCACTTCACGCACCCATCCTTTAAACACCTCCAGGAAAGGTGACTCAACCCCCTCCTTGGGCAGCCTTTGCCAGTCCTCAATGACCCTTTCAGTGAAAAATTTTTTCCTAATGTTCAGCCTGAACCTCCCCTAGCGGAGCTTGAGGCCATTCCCTCTTGTCCTGTCCCCTGTCACTTGGGAGAAGAGGCCAGGTCCCTCCCCTCCATAACTTCCTTTTAGATAGTTGTAGAGAGCAATGAGGTCTCCCCTCAGCCTCCCCTTCTCCAGGCTAAACACCCCCAGCTCTCTCAGCCACTCCTCATAAGGCTTGTTCACCAGCCCGCTCACCAGCTTCATTGCTCTTCTTTGGACATTCGGATGGAGACAGGATGGACACAAAGTTAGTTGAGGAACACAATAAGTAGAAGGTATAGGGAGCAGAGATCTCAGAGCCCTAGAGATTACATTTTTTACAGTAAGTGATACTTTTCAACTTGTGTCTCAATCTCATCATTACCTCATTGGCTACAGAAAGACTAGAACAACAGACACCTGAATGGCACTTGCATCTGACCACCAAACTGACCCAAGAAAGACTGATGAACCCATTTCCTTTTCCCCAAACCATTAAAGCCCTTTTTCACCCCTGAAGTATCAGAGAAGGAACCCTGCTCCTTCCTAACAGTACCTGCCCTATATTTTAACCCCCCTGAGCCTTCTGTGTTGCTGTTCTTTGGGAGCTGTGCTCCTGAGCCCTTCCCAAGGTTCCCCTGGCCCCTTCTATCTTCCACCAGCCCACAGACTCAACTTCCTACCCTAGGCTGGCAAACTTAATTCCAGATTATTATCACCCACGAGGTGCCTGTTACAAACTGCAGAGCCCCTAGGGCCAATGCATCATCCCACACAGAATGAGGAACAAAAACAAATCATCCCAGAACCAGAAACTCTAGGCAAAGCACCCAGAAAAAAACAAAGAAGGAAATCAAACTGTTAATACATTGTGCCCCCTCCAACACCCAATCAAAAACTACTGACAAAAAAACCCCATAGTTACAGCTGTATGTGCTGTTTAGCCTGGACTCTTCCAAAACTCATACCTCCAACAGATGCCTGTGCTTCTTTAGAGGACCAAAAACAAACAAATAAAAAACCCAAACCAGAACCTAAATGACCTAAATGAAATAGGGCCTGGGGAGCAGCTGTGTTTTATTAATTCTGTCTTGCATTCTCAGCAAGAACACTACTACATGCCTGAAAACATCCTTGCAAGAAATAAGGGTATGTGTGCTTTCACTGTAACATTGCTTGTTATGACAGTGATGGGACTAGGTAACGAGCATTTTAGAGCTGGACTTTTTGGTTCCTTTCATTTATTGAGCTGCTACGATTTTTGTTCCCTTGTATCCCTGTACCCCTACTCTTTTTTTTTTTTTTGTGCTCTTTTCTCTCTTTTTTTTTTTTCCCCTTTTCCATCTTTGTTCTAATCTGCATTCCTCATTCTTTTCCCCCAGAATTTCACTGGCTTGATCCTTGCAGTTTGTTCTTTCTCTGTACCTGCAAATGCCTTGCTTTTCTTTCTCTCTTTTTTTCTTTCTCTGTTTCCATCTCTTTCTTTCTTTCTCTATCTCTTTGTACTGCTCACTGTTGCTGTTCCAGCTTTTAAATTCACTTTGTATCTTGACACTCCTCTTTGCTCCTCTTGCTGTTTCTGAATCTTTGGGCTAGTCCCTGCCCTTTTTTATAATCCTCTGCCAGTCTGTAGGGCTCCTACTTCCTCTCAAAAAAGTCATTGCTCTTCTCTGGACTCGCTCCAGAGCCTCAACATCCTTCTTGTGGTGAGGGGCCCAGAACTGAACACAGGATTTGAGGAGCGGTCTCACCAGTGCCGAGTCCAGAGGAAAAATAACCTCCCTGGACCTGCTGGTCACGCCGTTTCTGATCCAAGCCAAGATGCCATTGGCCTTCTTGGCCACCTGGGCACACTGCTGGCTCATATTCAGTCGGCTGTCAACCAACACCCCCAGGTCCCTCTCCTCCAGGCAGCTTTCTAGACAGACTTCTCCTAGTCTGTAACACTGCACAGGGTGGTTGTGCCCCAAGTGAAGGACCTGGCATTTGGCCTCGTTAAACCTCATGCCATTGGACTCTGCCCAGCGGTCCAGCCTGTTCAGGTCCTTTTGCAGAGCCTCCCTACCCTCCAGCAGATTCACTCTTCCACCCAGCTTAGTGTCGTCTGCAAACTTGCTAAGGGTGCACTCGATGCCTTCATCCAGGTCATTGATAAAGACATTGAACAGGGCTGGACCCAGCACTGAGCCGTGGGGACACCACTTGTCACTGGCCTCCAGCTGGAGTTAACTCCATTTCCCACCACTCTCTGGGCCCTCCAGCCAACCAGTTTTCCACCCAGGAGAGCGTTTGCCTGTCTAGGCCAGCGGTGACAGTTTCTGAAGCAGAATGCTGGGAGAAACTGTGTCAAAGGCTTTACTGAAGTCCAGGAAGATCCATCCACAGCCTTTCCCTCATCCAGCAGCCGAGTCACTTTGTCATAGAAGGCGATCAGGCTAGTTTGGCAAGACCTGCCTTTTGTGAACCCGTGTTGCATGGAACTTATTGATCTGCTTCTTAAAATCGTGTCTCAGAGAGTAAAATATTCACTGTACTCTGGACAAGTTTTAACAAGGATTATTGATACTTAATGGATAAATAATGTATTTGCAGTTAACTTATATTATTCAAATCAAGCCTGGCCGTGCTACTTACATAAAACCCTTTCATTAACCCCCAACACATCCCCCTTCAGCCTCCCCGGGGCAGCAGAGAGCTCGGCTCTCGCTCCACTGCGCGTGCGGCACCCGGGCTGCAGTACCGCGCTCCGGCCACCCGGGGGCAGCAGAGAGCCCCGTTAATCGATACGGGCTGCAGTACCGCGCTTCGGCCACCCGGGGGCAGCAGAGAGACGGGTTGCAGGACTGTGAACAGCATCACTGGACCGAGATTTACAAAGAACCAGGGAGAATCCAATTTATTTCAGTTCTCTATTATTTGTACATGATTAACAGTCATTACATTACTAAATAATTAACCATGTTATTAGTACATGATTAACAGTTATTTAAACCAAACTCTTGTCTCACCAGATATAAACGCTGTGTGCTAAGCTGTTCTCAATCATTCCTGTGAAAGTCTGGCATAGAAAAGAAGCCGAGGCACCCTCTTAGTATTAAAATACACTATTTCTAGCAATGTTGACAGAAAGGGGCATCGAGAGGAACAATTCTTTCAGAATTTATCACTCAAAATGCTTCTACAGACAGTGCTGAAGTGAACACACGCTCTGGGCTTGTTTTAGGAGTCACAGGGCTTTTGTTGGGGCCTCCGGGCCAATTTTAGGGGTCTCTGTACTTGCTTTTTTGTGTCTCTGTTCCCATTTTGGGGACCACTGTACTTCTTCTAGGGTGTCTTTGTGCATCTGGAGGGGCTGTGGTCCCATTTTTGGGAGTCACTGTTTGAGTCTGAGCCCATTTGTGGGACTTGGTATTTGGATCTCTGAGCCCATTTGGGGGGCCTTAGGTTTGGGGTTTGGGTCTCCAGACTTGGTTTTGGCATTTCTGTGCCCATTTTTGTTGTCTCTGGGCTTGTTTTGTGGGTGTCTGTGCTCTTTCTTTGTGTCTCTACTCCTATTTTTGTGCTCCCTGTGCAGGTGTCCCCCCATGCACTGTATTAATCGTAGGCCTGGCTGAGTAAAGAGCCAAATGGACCTTTAATTCTCTGTGGAATGATATGAATTACGTTCCTTAGAGAAGTACCGTCGCAGAAAGCACTGCAGAAAGGACTAATTCACAAAAACAGTTTTAATGGGTTCATGTTTCAGTGCTAGGGGTTTTGTGGATGTATTCTCCCCTCTTCTTTCTTTAAATCACATGGGCTATACCTTGCTCCATTCAAAAGTCATTATAAGACTAAGATCTATTGAACTGTACGGAATCATTAAATCCATAAAACAAGTTTTACAAATCTAAATACACAATAAAAAAATAGACATTTCCCAGTGGCTTCTACTACTTTTATACATTCAAATATTTTAAGCTTCTGTAGTGACTGCTTAGAGTATTCAGGTATGCCTAACGCTCATGTGTGCCGCCTTTTCAGCATCATAAACAACATCAATAGCAGTAGATGGTTTTTCCCCTCAAGATTAATTTTTTGAATCATCTTCAAGATGGCACTTACTGAGAAAGACAAAAGCAAGTCATGGTTGGGGCTTTGCTTACCTAGGGCAGAGGCGGGTGGCATTCCAGGGACAGGGAAGCACTGTCAGAATAACTGCCTTGTACAGCATTCATCACTCAGATAATCATTCCTTTGAGCTGTACTGCACTTACAGGACTATGGGATGCCCTACACTAAGCTTCCAAAAGAGAACTTCTGGCCTAAGCCCTTTAATGCCTGCAATTTAAGCCAAACTGACAAATGCTCAAAGAGTAAAAAGCTGCACTGATAAAAGGGATATTGAGAAATGTTATGAAACGCACAGAGCCTTTATCCACTTTGAGTGGAAAAGGAGTTTGAAACATGCCTAGATCATGCAGATGCATATATCTGGTCAGACAGAGGGCTCCTTCCCCTCACACCTGTTTGTATGGATTCCAGAAGCTTTGCCTTAAAATTCAATGAAGAAAAAAAAGACGCACTTGATATTAATACAGCCACTGAATTCCAGACTTGACAATTTGTCATCATTACAGAGAAAATATTCTTCTTCCTATGGACTGGCAAGTAGGAATTTTTGGATTGGCATTTCCTCAGTGACTAAAGACGCAAGACGTGGGCAGATGATCAATACCTGGTCTTTGTTATCATTCTTGCTTCTGCAGACAGCCACTTTCTGATCTTATGATAATCTCCAGCCTCGCATCAATAAAGGAGTCAGGCACAGTAGCAAGGCCTCCCCACTATGGGGGGGAGGAAAACCGAGCCTGTTTAACAGAGGGAGTTCCCTAGCTCCATGGGAAGGCGCTTGCGTTATCCATTCCCTCCAGTTAGACAATTGTTTCGGTTACTCCCTGTGTGAAATTTTATGTGAGGATGTACTGCAGAAGCCAGAACCAAACCGAGGGCATTTTCCAGGCAATACACAGCAACACCAGCTGAGAGAGACACAACGTGGACAGGGCTGGCAGTGACCTCTGTGCTAACTTGCATAAACCTCACTGCATCCCAATGTGAAAACCAGTTCAACCTGCACAGTGGCTCCATTAAGTACCTTTACGGAACAGAGATTGCCAATTGTATTTAACTGTGCCAAGCCACGTGATGGGTTTGGAACAACTTCTAGAAATGGCAGAGACCGAGTTAGGGCTGAGCTATATTTACAGTAAAATCTTAGCAGTTTTGTTCGGCACTGCAGTCTGAAATGTCATGTAGTAAAACACATAAAATATGAAAAAAAAAACCCTTGCAATTGTTATCCCAAGAGTACTATCAGAAAAGCAGCGCAGCAAAGTATTTTGATCAAAGCGTAAACCAAATTATCTGTTTTCCTAAAGTGAAAACACACAACAGGAAATTCCATGATGGCACAGCCGCGCACAGCTTGGCAAGGAAGAGCATCATTCAGCTTCTGTTTTACTCATTGACCAAAAAGCAGTGTTTCTGGACCACATTCATCTACCCTGTCTGAAGAACCTTAACTCCCCTGCAAGAGCTCACTATTCATTGCTTTTTAAACAAGGTTTTCTACATAAAACTACTTGGAACAGTCACCACATAAATAAAAACATTTTCTAAACACATGATAACAGTACAATTCTCGTGTAAGTAAGCACTACATCTAAAACCTCTTACGTTCTCTCTACTCAAAACATTTTCAATTCTGAGCAGGAGTTAAACAACAACAGAAAAGCACAAAAGAGGGCAGAAATTCAACACACACACCCACACACCCCCAATACTCTCATTCAGTAAGTCAACAGAACTCAGCAGTTCTATCTGCCAGCAAAAAAAAAATCCATACGTAGTTTTAGCTAGTGTACAGGAATAGTTTTTTCTTCCTGCTCTTGAGAAAACATCATCTAAACAGTAGATAAAGCAGCGTCAACCAAATCATCCTAATTTACAAGACTGCAGTTTTCCTCAAAAAACTCCGACAGGTGCATGCGGTAGGATAACCCCAAACACCACACTTAGCCATACCCTCTAATTCCATTCTTAGTTACCATTTCCAATAACTTGCCTGGCACAGTTGTCACAGCCTTACTGGTGAATAGTTTACTAACTTTCCCCTAGAAAGTGCTTTAAATACTGCTCTCGTATTTACCTCCTTTGAGTCCTCTGGTACTGATGTAGATTTAGAAAAAAAAACCTTGGCAATACAGGCAAGCTAACAGTTTTCTTGGGCATTTCATCAAGAAGTTCTGGGCAAATATAATTTTCAACTGCTTATGACACAAACCCCAAATTAAACAAATCACCTCTGGGAAAAAAAGGAACAGCTATCGCTAGAACTACACTGGAAATGTTATTTAGGCTGAGCCTAAATCCTTAGGGCCCCAATAGATTAAAAAAAAAAAAAAAGTAAAAAAAAAAATCCCTACTTCTACTAATAAAACAAGAACAAAGAAAGGTGACATTGACTGCAAAGGTTTGTGGTAACATTTCTCTGAAGCCGCCACATTGCAAACCAATTTTACTCTAAGACTAAAAAGCAAACCCACAAGCAAAATCATTACCTGAAACTCACAGAAGAAACGATGACAGGAGGCTCAAATGCCCCACAAAGAAAACCACACGACTGTTCAAAACCCAGCAAAGAAAGGAAGAAAGGCAGGCTTCTGTAGCCCCTTCCTTCACTGAATGCTCTAGCTGCAGGTGAGAGGCAGCTCTAAATCAAGAGGCCTTTTAAGGGGCAAACGCTTCACCTGTACCTAGTTGCTGACCACAGGTGTGGCACAGACTTAACCAACCCAACTATGACCTGCAGAGGTTTCTGAACAAGACCCACCCTTTTAACAGCAAAACTATAGCATCCCACTTAGGATGGATAATAGGAAATTACTCCTAAGTATAAAATGTTGGTGGTTTACTGAAAGTTCTGTGTATGACAGCCAGGCTTGATGGAATTTATATACAATTATATATGTTATTAAGCCACTAAACATCAATTATCATTGTTAAAAAACTATACAGATTTAAAGATTCCTTCCATGTTCTAGCTACTGAGATACAGTGCTTTGAAGTGTATGTGTTACAGTTACATACAATATGCTTTACATAAGCATAGTCCCACCTACCATTTAGATAGAACAGAATTTTTATTAAACGTCTTTAATCTGTCTCACGCAGTAGCAAATTCAGAGACACTCCCATTTCTCAGCAGTGGGACAAGCAGCAAACTCTAAAGGGCGTGTTTCACTGTTTCTTGTCGATCCTCTTGCCATTTCCCCAGCAGTCTTCCCATCACATTCAGCCACGTCTTATGCACAGTCATGAGGCTAAAAGTCAAGTCCAATAAAGCTGTCATAGAGAAACTAAAAAAGTGAGCAGACATAAGAGGAAAGACCCTCCCCCCGGCCTCGCGTGGCACCCCAGGCAGGGACAGGAGGGTTTCGGGGGGACAGGAGGGACATGGGGCGCTGTCCCTCTCCCAGTCCCAGCCTGCATCCCATTGGCCGCAGCCGGCAGGAGGGCAGCGTGCTGCTGTGTCTGTGCTGTGTGTCAGCATGTACGAGGCAGAAACATAACAAGCACATGGCGTGTGTGACATGCTGCTTGTGTGTGCAAGGTGTGTGCGTGTCATGTGGATGGCGTGGTTGTGGCACGAGCCTGCCATGTGCACAGCGTGTGCATGGGCACAGTGGCGTATGCATGGCATGTGCATGGTGTGTGTGCATGGCTGGTGCGTCATCTTCATGGCATGTGCTAGCGTGTGCAAGGCATGTGGATGGTGTGTAAACAGCATGTACATAACATGAACACGGTGTGGCACGTTGCTTCTGTGTGCAAGGCTTGTGCATGGCGTATGCATGGTGTGTACGTGGCATTTACGTAACATATACATAGTGTGTGACATGTCTAGGACAAAGTGATCATGAGATGATAGGGTTTTCTGTTCTAGGTGAAGTGAAGAGGGTGGTTAGCAGGACAGTAGCATTAAATTTCCAGAGGACAGACTTTGAACTCTTCAGAAGGCTGGTTGGCAAAGTCTCTTGGGAGACAGTCCTTAAGGGCAAGGGAGCCCAAGAGGGCTGGGAGGTCTTCAAAAAGGAAATCCTAGCAGCTCAGGAGAAAGCCGTCCCAATGTTCTGGAAAAAAAAGCCGGCAGGGGAGAAAACCAGCTTGGTTGAACAGAGAGATCTTGAGTCATATCAAGAAGAAGAGAAACGTTTATGGGCTCTGGAAGAGGGAACAGGCCTCTTGGGTGGACTACAGGAGGGAAGTGAGATTGTGTAGGGAAAAAATCAGAAGGGCTAAGGCTCAACTAGAAATCAGATTGGCAAAGTCTGTGAAAGATAACAAAAAATCCTTCTATAAATATATAAACAATAAAAGGAGGACTAGGCAGACCATACAGTCCCTATTGGACGCAGAAGGAACAACAGTGACAGGGGATGAGGAAAAGGCTGAGGTACTTAATGCCTTCTTTGCCTCAGTCTTTAATTGTAAGGAGGGTCGTTCCGTCTGTGTACAAACCCAGGAACTAGAGGAGCCAAATGAGGCTCCCATGATGCAAGAGGAGGCGGTCAGAGCCTTGCTAGCCCGACTAGATACCTACAAGTCTATGGGGCTGGATGGGATTCATCCAAGGGTATTGAAGGAGCTGGTGGATGTGCTGGCCAAACCCCTTTCCATCATCTTCCAACAGTCCTGGAAGACTGGGCAAGTCCCACTGGACTGGAGGCTGATGTTGTGTCCATCTACAAGAAGGGTCGCAGGGAGGACCCAGGAAACTACAGGCCTGTCAGTCTGACCTCAGTGCCAGGGAAAGTCATGGAGCAGGTGATCTTGAGTGCTATCATGAAGCACATGCAAGAGAACCGGGTGATCAGGTCGAGTCAACACGGGTTCACAAAAGGCAGGTCTTGCCAAACTAGCCTGATCGCCTTCTATGACAAAGTGACTCGGCTGCTGGATGAGGGAAAGGCTGTGGATGTATCTTCCTGGACTTCAGTAAAGCCTTTGACACAGTTTCTCCCAGCATTCTGCTTGAGAATCTGTCACCTCTGGCCTGGACAGGCGCGCACTCTCCTGGGTGGACAGGACGAGAGGGAATGGCCTCAAGCTCCGCCAGGGGTGATTTAGGCTGGACATTAGGAAAAAAATTTTCACAGAAAGGGTCATTGGGCACTGGCAGAGGCTGCCCAGGGAGATGGTTGATTCACCTTCCCTGGAGGTGTTTAAGGCACGGGTGGACAAGGGGCTGAGGGGCATGGTTCAATGCTTGATTGGAATGGTTGGACTTGATGATCCGGTGGGTCTCTTCCAACCTGGTTATTCTATGATTCTATGAAATTGAAAACATTATTAGGACACACAAAAAAGTCCCTGCACCGTATTAAAAGTCAGGACAGTGCCACTGGGCTCAATTTCACACCCTGTTGAGTCACAAGCTTCATCAAGAAGTCTTGGACTAACTTTTCTTCCGTGGATACCGCGATTCCCATGGCTGCTCACCTCAAGGGCGCGTACCACCGGCCCTTCGATCTCGCTGGCCCTCCTCTTCCTCTTCCTCTTCTTCTTTTTACTAAATACTACAGCAGCCCTTCCACCTGCCTTGTTGCTCTCCAGTTTGGACAGTGTAGCTCCACACTGCCGACCTACCACGGCACTCCTATCACGTCGCTGGTCACCATTTGTGGGAGACTGAACCCGTGCATGTAACCCGGACAAGATCACAGACAATCAATATGACTGGAAATCAAGTCATTTATTAGCAAGCGTGCAAGCCTTTTGTACTTTTCTGACATCTTGTCTAAAGCCCAAAGTTTCCCCTAGTAGATTTTGTAGAAATAATCTTGCATGTAGACGGCCTTCTTGTTGTCATGTTGCAGCTGCTTCTTGACCTTGATGTATTCCATAATTCTCCCTAGAAACCTGATAAGGCCACATCGTTAGACCAGCAGACATTCCCACAAAAGCCTCTTCCAGAAAGTCAGAGGGAGCCCCGCTGGCCTCTCAGAAGGCTCAATAAGCCCTTTCTGCCCAAGTCACTGCAAAGCCCGGCCTTGGGTAAGGGAATTGGCTGTGAGGATGGAGGCTCAGTCACCCTCAGCCTTAAAGGGCATGATTTTCCTTTTGTCCTTCCAAGCATCCTCCCTGAGCCTCCCCCCACTGGCGGACTTGGAAGTAACTGGAACCTCTGAGCATTTCAAGATAGGAATTTAGGGTCAGGGCACCTCTCTATCAAAGCAGTAAGTTCAGGTCTGATCAGCAGAAGGTCTGGCTACCGGAACCTGTGGATGAGGCTTACCTGGGAGGCAGGACTCAGCAAACAGGGTATAGGGAATGCCATGGGGATTGTCCGTGGGGGCTCTGCCTTGGATATCGATGGAGAGCTGCCCCTTGCATTTCCCCAGCATCCCTGCATAGCACTCGACCGTGATTGTCTTCTGGCCCCCAGGAGGGATGGATCCAAAGCCAGGGTACACGGTGAACATGCCGACAGTGACGCGAGTCTGCAGAAAGAGTCCCAGGAGAGACTGATGTCCAACAGCCTTACCTTGAGCATCCTCAGCAAGGAGCATGCCGCTCCTGGCCCTCCAGCTGGGCCCAAGCCCAGTTCCAGGGAAGGGACAGATGACTCCATAGCCCAGTGGCAGCCCCAGAACAGGAAGAACAAGCCAGGAGGAGCTCCAGGCCTGTTCTGAGTGGCATAGAGGAAAGACTTTGGGTGTAAAGGGTGAAGGTGGTAGCTAGGATCCTTCAGACTCTATGGGTAATACAGGAGAGCGGAAAGAGCTGTCAGAAACTATGGGAGAGGAGAGAGGGGATTGGAAATAAGAAAAAGCCAAGTCTCCTGATACCTATGGACTGGGAGTTCAAACAGGGACATTCTCATCTGTGGCATTCACAGACCTATTTTGGCTAGCAGCTACCAAACACAGGACCTGCTCCCTTCCCTTCACCCCACAACTCCAGGTCCGAGCCAGAGCACGTCCGTCATGCAGACGTCGTCCCACCCCATGGTCATGAGCCCCCAGCCTGGGCACAGCAGTGTCCTCTCACACCACCTGCAGCAGCACACGCTGGGGAGCAGGAGCCACCTACCTCCATGACAGGGCCTGCATCCTGCTTCAGCAAGGGCTTGCTTCTCTTGCCAAAGACAGTCCTTGTGTCTTTACTCTTGCAGGGGTGGGCAGGTTTCAACTGATGTGCACTGAGAGGAGAAAGCAGGAAACATCCATCATGCTGAGTTCGCCCTGCCTTTCTCTGAGGACAAAGCTGGCCTTCCTCCCCACAGAGGAAAGCCTTCCTGCTCCTGACGGCTCCCAGACTGCCTGCAGCACCCATTGCTGTAGCTTACGGAGAGGTCAGCAGTATCGCCAGCTCTGTCCTTCACATGTGAGGTGTTCTGCTCACAAACCAGTGACACGAGCGGACAATAACCTAGGTCTCCTGGCTGCCTCTCCCACACAGCCATGCTACAGGGCCTCCTCAGCAGGAAGGGGGGTGCAGGTATTCTCTCACCTCGGCTTTGGCGGCACTTGGCAGATCTGGAATTTAAAGGCCTGGACACCTTTGTTCTCCAGGGTGAAGGTGCAGGTTTTCTTGGTGCCCCTCAGCATGGAACCAAAGTTGATGAAGGAGGCGGGGGAAATTCTGTACTCGCTGAATGCAGGTTTTGCTGACTCTTGGATCGGGATGACAGAGGTGATCTTGTCTCCTTCAGAGATGCTGTGATCAATCACCTGTAGCCGGGGGAAGGGTTGTTAAATACTGCAAAGAGACCAACCTCTGTCTCTGTCCCCTGCCCCCATCCCAGGTCCCCATCAGCCTCCTCCAGAGCCAGTTTCCAGCTCTACTTTGGAAGCAGTGCCCAGGAGTTTTTCTGCATCTGAAACCTGGGGCAGGGAGAAACAAACACTACTTAGACCATTCTCCTAAACCCTTTTGGCAGACAACTCATGAGTCCTTGTCTCTGCCAGCTGTTTGCACCATGGCCTCCCCTGCTTGGCAAGCGTTTGTGGATTCCCAAGCTTTCCTACCCTGTTTATCTCATGGGTTGCTGTTATCCTGCAGTAAGAGTCCCTTGTTGCTAAGGGCCTGGGCATGGCAATGCAGGTAGAAAGGCCTCTCATGAAGGCTCACAGCTTTCCGGTGTGCCGAGCATTCCTGTGAGGGGCTGGTTCTTTGGGAAGTCTGGTTGCCGATGAATACCTAAGGCCTGGCGGTATCTCACTAGTGGGAGACCAGACCAGACCTGCGGGCCAGCAGCGCCAGGGGACAGCTCTGGGGGTCACATTCCTTGGCCATCACGGACACAAGCTTGTAAGCCCCTGGTGCAGCATCCTGCAGCCATGCTAGCCAGGACTGCACTGTCAACAACCTGTAAGGCCCAGGAGAGCTCTGCTGGAGCACGGGGTTTTGTGTGTTTTGCACGCTGAGGGTGGTGAAACACTGGAACAGGTTGCCCGGGGATGAGGTAGATGCCCCATCCCTGGTCAAAGCCAGAGACAAGATGTTTACATCTCTGCCAGCAGTTAAAACATCCCTGGGACTGCTCCAAGGCATAGAAACACTTGTGTCCGCACTGTTACATGCTGCCACTTTCCAAGTCATTGTGGCCACATACAAAGTGCCTTTGGGAACACTTGCTCTATCATTTCTGCTGACTCCCGAACTGCCTGGGAGTGTGCAGGTGGGCCGGGCCACAGCCACAGGGGCTGCTGGCAGCGCACCACTGCGGGTGACTCTTCTGCCATGCCCAGAACAGTGTCTGGTGGCCGTTGTGTCTGTGGGTGCCAGCAGCAGGATTAGCCAAGCACAGCCCTCCCAAGGTTACCATCCCCTGGGAGCATACCAGCTGCTCTGCACGAGGGGCTTACAGCCTGCAAATGCACCCACGCAAGGAGGAAGAGGAGAGAAAACAGCCTGACTTCCCCCCGCGTGCAGAGAGGGAGCCACACTGCAGTGCCGTGATGCTCTCTGTGCAAGCTCCCCAAGGGGATTTCAAAACACCTCTCAGAAGAGGGTGCTGCAGGGGAAACTGAGGCACCGTGGGTATGGGGCTTGCAGAAAGCTCCACGGGGCAGTAGACCTCTTCTCCTGCTCCCCAGACTGGGCTCTCACTACCACCCTGCCCTGACAGACCTCCCAAAATGACAATCGCCAATCTCACCTCTTCTGTGGGTGAAAACCCGACTTGCACGTTGCATCACTGTCCTGGCGAGAGGGCTCCAGCCAAGGGCAGTGCAGTGAAAACACGGAGCTTGCTAGTCAAGTCCTGGAGCAGCTTCTCTTCCACGTTCCTTGTCACACGTTTGTCCACCTGAGCAGAAAAAACAACGGTGTCAGGTCTCCTTGGTCTGGGAGGACAGACCCTCATTCCTGCATCACTCTGAAATGCTGTCACAGTGCCAAGAGCATCCATATTCAAAGCAGCCATGGACACCACTGGCCTGGAACCAGACAGCAAACACGTATGCAGGGACGAGCAGCTGGGAAGGCACTGCTCTCAGAAGACGAGCAACAGGGGAAGGTGGCAGAGAAGCAAAGGATCACCTCATGAACAGGTCCAGGTGAACCAGCCTTGCTCTGGACCCTCAAAAGCATCCTTGAACAAGCTATAGGCCAAGTGCTCAAGCAATCACAGGGGCACAAAAGGCAAAAGAGCCA
Organism: Phaenicophaeus curvirostris; assembly: GCF_032191515.1. Taxonomy (NCBI): domain Eukaryota; kingdom Metazoa; phylum Chordata; class Aves; order Cuculiformes; family Cuculidae; genus Phaenicophaeus; species Phaenicophaeus curvirostris. The sequence goes on from NC_091414.1 coordinate 8,413,429, forward strand.
CAGAAAATGCAACCAAGAAGTTACATGTTACACGTTGTCTGTGCTTTACCTTCTCCACAAGCTCACTGATGGGAACCTGCAGCTGACTGTGCAACTGGACAGTTTCTTCCTGGCACTGCCCAATTTGGACAGCAGAGGATTCTCTCTGCTGCAAAACTTGCCTTTAAAGACACCCTTTGTTGCCTCTAGAGAAACACGGGACCTGGAGGTGAAAGCCCTTGGAGCCACAGGGTGGCTGGAAAACAAGGATCGTGGGCTGCAGCAAGGAGCTGGCTGGTCAGGGCAAGACTGCTCTGCTGCAGGTGCCATCACCTCATCAAGCCAGGAAGAGATAAGATGGGACCTGGGTGCAATTCAAGCAGGGGTCTGTCTGCACCTTCAGCTGAGTGTGGGTCCAAGTCCGCCCACAGATGAGCTGCAGGGGCCATCTGCACTTCCTATTCTCAAGCTTCCCAGGCAACTTGGATGCACCCAGCACTCAGTCCCGGCAGAGATCTCAAGGACATTTTGCACCCTCATACCAGCCTGGCTTCACACACCGCTGCCCAAGGAACATGCTAGCAACCTGATGCCAGGAGAAGTTCGGTTCTCCGTGACAAAAAGAGAAACATAGCTGCAAGGGAAATGTATTAAAACCAGGCAAGTAAGGTCTTTGAAGGTGCTTGAGATGACCCTCCCATTTCAGATGGTGGTGAGGTTTCATCTCACGCACCCAGCTGTGCAGGACAGCTGAGGGTCTCTGCTTGGGCATTCCTCTCAAAAGGCACATTCCTGATGAAGGCAGCTGAGATATTTTGTCTGTCTTGCAGCAGCTGAGTACACATGTTTAACCTCAGAGGTGCCACCTTTCAAAAGGAAGCTTGTCCCTAAGCTTTGTGTTCCGCCCCTGCAGAAGCCCCATGTCCAGCCGCTGGCCCTGCTGCCTAGCACGCTTGTGGCTATAGAAGAAAATCTACCTTTGCTTCCAGAGAATCATCTGCATCTGCTGGCTTTTGGAGACGATCTCCTGCTGCTCCAAGGCCTTTGGCTGGCTCCTCCACAGCCTCCTCCTCCCTGGGGCTGCTCTCTGCAGATGCTGAGTGTTGTGACTGGGCTGTGATCTCCTGTGGTGCTTGGGGTGTGATGAAACGCTGACTTCCAGGAGGGCTGAACCTGCAAAATAGCTTAACTTTGACTTTGATCAGAGACCTGCAGTGGGAAGGAGAGAAGCTTGCACGAGCTGCTCCTCAGCAGGACGTGGCTCCTGCGTGGGCACTGGAGCTCAGCAGTGGGTCTGAGCCAGCAGCTCCAAAACCAGGATGGAGCAGGTCAACACCTGGTGCTCCTGCCCAAGGACAATGCTGCTATAATGGTGGTGCAGGAATCTGGCAACTGATTACAACCAGAAATAGAAGAGGACAGAGGTGAACACCATGTGGGGAGGTCAAAAGCGCAGCAGGAAAGGAAAAGAGACACAGCTTGTGCAAGATAGTGAGACTGAGACATCCAGGGCAGATCCAGACAGATGAGCTAGTACAGACCCACCTGTAAGTATCCTCCTGAAAACACCCACATCCGTGGAACTTCCCTTCCCTCACCCAGAGGGCCAAAGGAAGTAATTCTGAAGCTGTGCTGGGTATTTATCCTGAATGTTTCCCTTGACAGTTCCCTGCACCTGCAGGTCAGCCCAGCAAGTGGCAGTGATGGTGGCTTTCTCCAAGGGTGATCAGGCAGGAGCCACAATGGAGTCCCAGACGGCTGTGCCCTGGCCAGAGAAAGCCCAGCACCACTCAAGGGCACCCGCAGAGCCCAACATGGGACACCCTCGCACATGCAAGGCCACCAGCAACACAGAAAGACACGTCAAGCAGCTTCAGGCAGAGACTCACAATTAAGCAGCCCATCAAGCCCTGGTAGGCGCCAAAGCAGCGGTGACGCATACTCTGGGGAAGGAAGCTTTGGCCGCTTTTAACCAATACACTGCAGATCATGATAAGATCCAGCTCCCTGCTGTGCTACAGATATTCCCTGGCTGCAAAACAACAGCTCCAACAGCACTTCATGCTAAAAGGGCAGCAGCTCTGCTGGAGCAAAGTTATAACTGATGTGGCACTTACTGATGGCATGATCGCCTCCCCAGATGTCTCCAAATCCAAACTGTCTGAAGACCAGTTTGGCAAATGATTCAGGAGAGCAGCTCAGCAGCTCGTTTTGCCAAGGAGAGCTGAGTTTATAGTTTGACCAACATCTATCAGTAAAAAGCATGGAGCTTGACATCTACAAACATCCCCTGGTGACTCCGATTACATTCCAGGCTTTAAACTTCAGACGTGCTCACAGTAAGTCTGTTGGTGTTTCTGAAGCCACATGGAAGACACACTCAAACCACGCCTGCTGTCACTGTCCCCACTTGCAAGGCTTCCCCCAGAGACAAACAAGGCAGGCTTGTTAGAGCAACCCAGATGCCTCATTTCCAGCTGGGAATTTTGCCTTTAAGGATATGATCCTAAATGAATATTTATCTTTAGCTTTGTAGCTTTTTACTTAAGGCTGGTTTTCATTTCTGGATGCTCTACTCTGCCCCCCAAGAGGTCACACGTGACTTGTCCTTCCTGCAGCCACGTGCAGGAACAAGGTTTTGCCCGGGTGACCTTCCCTGCACAGGGATGGATGAACAGCGATGCAGTTTCACAGGTAGAAACTCCCCTCACCAGGGTGGTGTTTACCTCAGGCTACAAAGGTCTGAGAAAGTAGCTTTCCCCACCAGCTTTTCTTCCCATGGGAACCAGTACTGAGGCTACAGCAAAACAGCAGCAAGAAGCTGAGACAGCAGCAAATCATTCCGGTGGCAGTGCCTGAGTCGGCTCTTAGGATGAGATGACAACAAACTGGGTTGGCAGGGAAGGAGAAGAAGTCACTATAGATCTGCCTTCCAGCTGCCTAAAAGTGGCTTTAAAGCTCCAGAGCTCCTCCTTCCTAGCATCAAACTGGTGGAGATCACCTGCTCCCTAAGCATCTACACTGACCATAGATGGGAGGCAAGCAAACGTTTGCTTTTCCACAAGCAAAAGTTGAAAGCAGTTTGTCAGATCCCAGGAAAAGAGACTAAGCCTTTCCAAAGAAAAAACCACATCAGGAAGAGGAGCTTCAAGGAAAGGGCAAAGGTGCACATACCTCATCTGGCTCGCCGGGCTCTCTGTCAGGAACCAGCGGTGCTGCACAGGAATTGGGCTGCAGTTGGTTATCTCAATGGAACGCACAGCTTCAGTGTCATTCAAGATGCAGCCAAAGTCCAGGGCCGTGGTCTGGATATGGAGGTTCGGAAAGTAGACTTCTCCCCGAACAGTGACCTGCTCCTTATGAGGGTGCTCAAGAAAGCGTATCTTCAGAACCTTCTCCACCTCCCTGCTAGTCAAACCCTCTTCATAAGCAGGATTAAATCTGATGGAGAGATGACGTTCCTCCCCTGCCTCCAGCTTCACAGGCTGCAAGGAGATGGAAGGGTATTAACCACTGTGTGATGAAGCCCCAAGGTCTGATGGCACAAAATATCTTAATGCTCAAAGCTGGCCCTCCATGTGGGCTTCTCAGTTCATACTTCACATCCTTTACAGTGTGTGCCTGCCCGCAAGCACCACGAGACTAGTGTCTGACACCATCTTAGGCTAATATCTCTGTGCTCTTCATCAGTACAAGAGGGAAATAAATCTTGTTCTACTGAATTCTGGACCTACAAAAGCTGTGTGCTAGATACAGAACCAAACTGGCACCCTGGCAAGCCAGGGCCTTTTGCCCTGACTCCAGAGGAACTCCTTTACCCTCATGCTCAACACAAGCCCTGTGGCATCGCATCCCCACTCTTGCTGGGGCCAATTACAGGCACAGCACAGAAGCGGTGGCTGTGCCGACAACAACACGTTTAGCAGAGACGGTGTCCAACACCTTCCACTAGCAATAGAGCAGGTGCCAGGCTCCTCAGCCTTCTTGAAGGAAGGCCTGTCCTCAAAGAGACCAAGCAGCTCTTGCGGTTATCTGACGATGGCTGCTGGAGCACTAGGACTGCTTCCAAGAGACACTTTTACCACATGGCTTGCCCAGACCCAGCAGCCTGCTCCTTTCTCTTCATGTCTTAGAGCCAAGATGTGTTTCCCCAGTTCAGAGGACCTTCAGCAGCTTCAAATCTAGTGTCCAAGACCAGGTTGTATGAGGCTCTACACAACCTGATCCACAGGAAGGTGGCCCTGCCATGGCGGAGGGGTGGAACTGGATGGGATTTAAGGCCCCTTCTGACCCAAACCATTCTATGATTCAGTCATTTAGTCCAGGCCAGTCTCCTGCTGACTCCAAATAGAAAAATTCTCTCCTGGAGAGCCTCCCAACAGAAACACACCACCACGCGTCTCCTCTTCAGTCCCCACCAGCAGGAAGCTCCAGAGCTGCTCACCTCAGTATCTGCAGGGAAGGGCTGCCGGTCCGCATGGCAGATTGAGAAGGGTTCCTCTAAGGCCAAGAACATGCTGAGTGGCAGGAGGCAGGTGTTTTTTAAAGAAAAGGGCTTATACTGAAGAGTCAAGGTGTCACTCAGTTGCTAGAGAAACAGAAAATGAGAGAAAACAGCCTGAACCGGCCATGGACCTCGTTCCCTTTCTGATGTATTTTGAATTTTCATCTCTATTTACTATTTCTATTAGTTTGTACGCTTCTACAAGTCTAAATATATCAGATGCTTTTCATGATTAGAAACTACAGCATCCCTTGGGGGAACAGGAAAACAGTTTCATGCACAGATGAGAGAAAGGGACCCTGAGTAGAGGCAGCTGCTGGAACAATATCAAACCCAGAAAGTGAACCCAGATCATCCGTCTGCAGTTTTTATCTTCTCTTGGGTAGAATGGCACAAGATGTTTTTCACTCCCATACAACAATTTCTTGCAACCTCATTATCTTTCATAGCCTCATCAAAAGCAGTGAAGTTGGTCAGAGGAGACAGGAGAGCCTGTAGTAGCTGAAGGTTAGTTTTGAACTTCTACATGCATGTACAGCCAGCTAGAAACCTCGGCAGTCCAGCTGCAACATGACTCCTGATGCCCCTGCTGCAATGACAGCGCGTCTGTGGCTTCAAAGCTAAGCAAAGCATAAGCTGTTTCTTCTTGGTTATGCGCTGCTCTGGGCTTCCTGCATGGTTTCTATAAATTAGAGAGTGCTTGCAAAACTAGTTCTGCATGTATTGGTATCAAACAGCTGCAGTGTTATAGCACTCAATAAATCAGAGTGCATGACACCAAACAGACCACAGGCAGACATCAGGGATAGCTGAAAACCTTCTAATTAAACCTGAACTGCCTGCTCATGGCATTTTGTGCTTCTCTGGATGCCTAAGAACTAAAGGAGAGACCTGAAAACACAGAAACTAAACAATGAAGTAGCCTCTCTTCTTTTAGACACCTCGAGGAAGAGGGTGATAATGCAGGATTCAGGATCCACAGACTGAAGGGCTTCTGCGTTGGTGTTCCCACTGCTGCAGAAGGACTCCTGCAGGTCCTTTGAAGAAAGCAAGGCTGAGGGAAATGCAAAAAGCTTGCATCCACATTAATGCAGAGAAGGCAAAGAGAGACAAGAGATGGCAGGTTTTCCTCATCAGCCTGGGGAGCTGACAGGAATCCAGAGCTGACTGGTTTTTCTCAGCTGCCCTGCGTGATTGGTGTTCAGACTTCACTGGGCCTTGAAGCATCCTTGCAAATGTCCCTCTATGAGTGTGTCTCTCTAGAGGTGGCCATGATCCCCTTTGACAGATCAGCTGTCACCAAAATAAAACCAAGATGAAGTTAAAAAGCAGTCGCATCTCTAAAAACAAGCTCAATGAGTTTACAAAGCACCTCAGGATGGGTTTAGCGTCGCTCAGCTGCAGCGATCTGCTCTCCTGCCCACAGTCACTGTCTGTTCAAAGCCCACAATGTTCTTGTGGGTCCCACACATCTCACCTCATGCCCTTGGCTCAGCAGCTCAATTCTGTCTCCACATCAAGAAAAGTAGAACAGACCTGGCAAGACTGTCCCCAGCCCCATCTCTGTGCTAATGGCAAAAGCTTGGTCCCACTCAAATCAATCAGCAAAGCCCCAGAGATTGGCAGAAGCTGTTTAGCTTCCTCCTTTGAACACAATCTCACACACCCCACACAGGCTTTCAGTCATAAGCCACACAATTAACTGCCAGCATGCAATCCACAGCCTTACCTTCTCGACCCGGAAAATGAGTTCCGTGGAGGACAGTTGCAGAACAGGAGCAATGAACTCACACGTGACATCCACCTGCATCACCTGCACCTTTTCTTCCTTGCTCCCCACACCAGCGTGCCACAGCAGCCGCTCCTTCACCACCTGTGTGCAGGAGCTGCACGTTACCCAGCAGGTGTGACCAGGGCAGCCAGAAAACACATGGCATGTGCTCACCACCTGGCTGTAGGTATAATGGATTCTGATAGCCTGCATGAAGTTGTGTCATGGGAACTTGGCCATCAACCACCAGCAGGTAGTACTGCCCTAAAGTTATGGCCATTGCTTTCCTCAGCAGCCCTGCTTCCTTTTATACCACATCCTATTTATTTTGCACTCAAATGCCCACACCGCTACACCCTAAAACCCACAAATTCACTTGTGAGCCAGGTGCTGTCTACAGCTCTAATAACTACTACCCCAAATGACTAATGCTTTGATGTACCCCGCTGCTAACATAATGCTTGCAGAAAGCTGCAGGAACCAATTTAAAAATATGTAACCATATTAAAGGACATAGGTGGCAGAAGGACCAATGCCAGCAAACCCTTTCGTGGAAGCTTAGTGGAAAAGGTACATGGGAAAACTCCAAACAGCCAGCCTGCCTTCCAGTAAAGTGGCAGCACTCATTCCAAGGGTGAATTGTGCCCTCCTGGAGATGGTTTTAAGAGAAATCTCCCTAGGAAAAGGATGTCTTGCACTTCAGAGGGAAACTCTCTGCTTAAGCTGGAGGCTCTTCTATTCAACGCCTTTTCCCAATTTCTCATGGTTTTACTTCCCCAAATTCCTCCCTTCATTTCTCATTCTTCCTTCTGGTACAGTGCCACAACCCAGCTCCTCATCAGAGCCTACAGTCTTCAAAGTCATCTGTGTTGCACGTGCAGTGCAGGGAGCTGGGCTTCTGACCAGCCTGAAGAGCATGAAGTCCTCCAGATTTTCACTGCGGGAGCCAGCTGTACTCACAGACACCCTTTTGGCTTTCCAGGCAAGACACCCTCACCAGAGCCCAGACCATTTTATTTCCTTTCTGGAATCTTTTTCTCCTCTTCAGCAAACCCTTGGAGCTCAGAAATGCACAGGGACAGTCCCATCACAGTCAAGCCTTCCTCAAACTACCACTGAGGCAACCCTTTAAAACACCTTCCAAAACACTCCTATCAGCAGGAGCTTAATGCATGCCTATCTTACATTCGCTTAAACATCTGTGCCCAGTGATTCCAGAGACAGGGAATGCACACCAGCCTTAGCTGGCAGCTTCTCCACAGCATTGTGTTTCCCCTGGGAAGAAGGGTCCAGGGAGGACACCCAGTGACCGTGCTGAAATCTCCTCCTCTGAGCTGCCACCCAGGGGCGCTGCGAGACCTGGCTGCCCTTAGGACAGCAGGGCTGGTTGAGAGGCTGGGGGGAGCTGTCAAGCTGTCAATTAAAATGATCCTTGGCAACAGTTTCCCACAGGGAGAACATCACATTGATCATTAAAGCTGAAACACTGTGCTGGATTCTCCTCCAGGACTCAGTGCTAGACAAGCCTGCTGCTTGTCTTTGTCTACAGAGGAAAATCAATGCTGCTCCCATACACTCTCCTCCCTTCCCAAGGGATTTTGTTCCACTCACTGCTTCCCCCAGATAATTACCTTGCTTTCGTTAATTCACTTTCTGCCTGCGCTCCTAGTCTAAGTGTAACTCTCTGCCCTTCATTTCTGCCTCAGCACATGACACCTCGTAACCCGTTGTCTGCCCCCTGAAGCACTGATGCTTCCTTCAGATCAAATTTGGGTATCAACAAGTTGGGTTTACGGTAGCTACAGAAACATGAAAAAGCCTTAGCAATTGATGGTGGCCAGCAAGGAAAGCAACTGGTGCTGCTGTGGTAACTTCTGGCACAAAAACAGTTTGTTGAAAGCACTTGCCTCTCTTCTCAGGCAAATATCAAGGGGCTGCTGAAAAAGTCCCAGTGGAGGTGATCCAATGGGAAGGACTCAGCCCTCATGGGGGACCTCACCTGTGGAGTGCTGGAGAAGCCTTCCACCACCATCTCCATACTCTTGCCCGGCATCAGCTCCATGCTCAGCGATCGAAGCTTAAACGTGGGGCAGGCAGATTTGGGGTTCTGGGAGGAATCCTTGCCCTCGGTGGTACTGAGGGCATCGAGACAATGATGCTGCTGAAATGTGGAAAACCCTTCGGTTGTCCAATAGAGCAAATGGGTCTTTCTTCCTTTGTTCGTTACCTTGAAGCGGTAACAGAATGGAATTTTGCTAGAAGAGAAGCAGAGATCGAAAATGTCATGGGACCTGCTATTTCACAGCAGTCACCCAGCTTCAATGCCCCAAAGCCATTATCTCGCTGTGCATTTGGCAAGAAAGCCACCTCCCAAAAGGCTGACCTAGCAACCTAGCACCAACCCGCAGCAAGAGCCAGACCTTGGCTGCCCCTAAGCTTATCCCCGTCCAGCAGCTGGTCTGTGTGTGGACAGCGAGGAAAAGCTTTTTGAAGAACATCATCTCAGTCACAGTGGACAGAGCATTAAAATTAAGGGTAACTGAGAGATGATTTAGCAACTGGTTTCCATTTTGGTGCCTTTTGAGGATCTCAACCCACATTCACGTGGCCATAAAATGTTTCTAAAACAATTCCTGTAGTGTCAATGAAATGGCGCTGGGACCCTGAGTGCAGAAGGAGAATGAGCTGAAGGACTATGGCAAAACACCTCCTTGCTGAGCCCACGGGAGGAGCAGGAGCTGAGACATACTCTACCTGAAGCGGGGCCCCAAGTTGAGCTCCGGAACAATGGGTTTGTCGGTGACAATTGTGATGCCGGTGCCAACAGCCTGGACAGGGATGACGTAGCTACAGCTGTTCTCAATGAACACCTTCACTTCGTCATTAAATATTTCAGTGTCATCCAAGTTTGCTGTGACAGCCACAGGCAGCTCGGCGTTGGGGGGGATCACTCCTTTACTGGGTTCAATCCTCCAGCACGAGCATTTGCCAGCCTGCAAGACAAGGCAGACACTAGCTGAGGAGGGAAACCAGGACAGACTAGCATTGGGAATAAGAGCTACCACAGTTTGCTTACAATAGACACCAGCAGCATCTGAGAGATGGACGGATGCTGACCTAAGGGACGGCTGACAAGCCACCACATTCCATTTTCTTGAAATTACTTAGGGTTGGTTAATTAAAATGATTGGGTCATTCTGGCCTTGCACAAGTGAAAGAGGAGGCAGAACTCAGCATTAAAAGTGCAGCTGTACTTTGCCAAGCCATACCTCTCCTCAGAGAGCATCCACACCCTGGTCTCTGTCATTAACAGGAATGTGACACAAAGCAAAAGCAGACAGAACAGGGAAACCAGAAGGGAACCCATGCCCTCTCAGCAGCAATGGGCTACAGGGTTCTCTTGAGCTCCTGGAGCTCCAAAAGCATGATTGTCAGAGCTAAGCCGTTTCCACAAAATAAAGGAAGAACTTGTCAAAGTGATCCAGGCTCATTTCTGCTCAAACAGCCATGCAAACTCCCTATTTTATTGAGGACTGCTCCAGGTAAATTGCCCCCAGAGCCAGGCTCCTCTTGCTGCACTGTGGTGGAACAGCTTGCTTTCTCTCTGACAGAAAATGTTGTATATAAAAATTAATTCACAGGCTGCTACGGACCAGTCACTTTTGTTGGAAATTAGCCCCACAGATACCTACCATCTCTGCCCAGAAGGATGCAGGGGTGGGAGACTGGTTGGACAGGTGGAGAGTTTGGGAAACATCTTGTAGGACCTGGATACTGCCGAAATCTATCTTGCTTGGGTGCACGCAGACAACTGGTCCTTCTCCAAAGCTCACCAGATGGATTTCCTGCTCCAGGAAGCAGGTAGGAAAGATCAAAAAAAAAAACCAGGGAAAGTTTAAAAAGGTCAGACAGCTCTGAGTGCTCCAAGCCTGAGGGATAATTACAGCTCTTTGAAGCTTGCAGCGTTGACAGACCGAAAAAGAAAGCCTGGAGCAAGTGTGGGACCTAGAGTGAATCTGTCTGAAAGCCACAGGCTCCCATCAGCAGCAGATGAACAAGCCCAGCTCCTCACGCTTGCTTTTCCACCGCTCCAGGCCCGTGGCCTTGGCTGGGGCATTGACAGAGAGATGTGATGGATATTTCTCAGATGTGACTATCAGCACAGTTTCTTACACAGTGCCTGCTTTAGCAGACTTCAGGGATTTCCCTGTGTGCTCCTCAACCAAAGTCCCAAGGAAGCAGCAGTTGCTCTATCGAATAATGCAGCAGAGTGTGAGACCCAAGGACTCTGCTGATTTTCAGACTGGGCTTGCTATCCCTTCTCACAGATCCATCATTAAATGCTGTGTCAGACACTCAGTTCATCATCTAAAAGGATGCCATCTTTCCTCTTCTCGAGGTACTGGCTGTTGTTCCTGCTATGAATCCTCTTGGTCCCTGTCCACACCAGCCATGTGTTACAAGTCCTTGTTTCCTCAGGAAGAATCTCTGTACCCTTTAGGCCCCCCCAGCACAAGTGCCCATGCACCTCCCCTAGCACTCACCAGTGGGGATCCTTCCCTCCCAATCGTCATGACACGAGCAACAGTGTCCTGCTCTCCCATCACCCGCGTTTGCAGTGTAAATGGGATTTGCACCCAGCCGTGTGGCTGGATAATCCCGCACGGCACGAGGCTGGAGTACTGTACAGCAGTAGCATCCTTGTATTCCTGTAAGGGACAGAATCAAACTCAGCTTCAGAGGAAACTAAGCTTCTTGACAATTACCACAGCAGCAATTAACACATTTTAAAAAACCTCTAGGACAAAGCAGAAAGGCACAAAAGCAAATACAAAACCAACATGGGCTTAACACCTTGAAGGGCTCCAGAAGCTGCTGTATGCACACCCAAAGCTGTGCTGGCAGCCTCCTTGCAGCACCTTTTCAGAAGCCTCTAAGTTCTCCTTCATGAAAGTATCCTAAGGATTAGGAGCTAATCTGCTTCCTAAAGAGTTTATATTCAGGTAGGAATATGAACACAGGAACCAACCTGAATATAATTCACCAGTCTTATACAGAACCCTTCTTATTTTTTCTCTAATAATCCCCTCGGTAGCATTAGAGGGCAGGAGGCGGATGCAATGCCAAACCTGGGGAAGAATCCTGTAGCAGCCCGGCAGATCGCTGTCGTTCACAAGGGTCACCATCTGCTGATAGGGGACTTCTAGGAAGCATTGTCCAAAGGTCACAACAGGGTTGAGCGCTCGCAGCAGAGGAACTACACATCTAGGCAGAGAGATGACCAAAAAGGAATTAGAGATACTGAGAGAATGCAGAATTTGTTTACTCCCTGAACAGCAAAAAATTAAGCACGACATGTTTGTCACTGCCAAACAGACATTTAGTACCCCTACAGCAATAAACTGTCTTTAACTCCTTACTCAACAACCTCCTGCAAAGGAGGGGAAAACCCTGAGATTCAGCATCACAGAGGCTGCCAGGTGCCCAGGCAAAGCAATCTGCCCTGTGCCAGAGCTGTCTGATGGCTACCTTCACTGCAGAAGGTTTGCAAGGACCCTTCCAATGGTCCCAGAAAGGCAGGCGTTCAGGGGGAGACTTCCCAATGGGGCCCAGGGATTGCCAAGGCTCAGTGAACACAAGACCCCAGTATCTCAGCAAAGGTGACTCCCTCCCCTCCCACAGCACTGTTGCCCTGCCTGAAAACTCAGCCACTTTGTCCCAGCGGTGGAGGGCACCTGCCACCACCTGCCTTTATGCAGTGGGTGATTGCCGTCTCCTAATTCCACCCCCATGGGCCCATACACCGTCTCTTCCCATCTGCACTACTTCTACAAAACTACAGCCCAGATACTGACTGAATGGCTATGTCTGGGAAAGGAAAACTAACCTCTCTTGTAATCAAAAAGATAATCACTGCAGCACAACAGGACCGAACCTGGCTGCAGGTTCAGCTTAAGTCCGAGTATGGTAATGCTCAAAAGAACTAGAGGGAAGCAGAAAAACCTGAGCTCACTTTCCACAACAAGGACTATTTCCCCCTTCATGAGATCTTACCTCGATTTTTCCCTCACCAGCCCTGCCACAAGCCCCTTCCCCACCTGCATGCACCTTCATTAACTGAACCAGACAGCAGCTTTCAGCAGGCTCACTGCATGCAAAACAATATTTGCATTTTGATTGCAACCCAGCACAACTCTAGCACTTGCACACAGGAGGAGAGGTGGCCCTTTGGGAGTTTGTTACACCTCAAACACCAAAATCCAGGCCAATAATGACTATAATTTCTGTTGCATTTAGGAGAAGGCTCAGGGCCGTGCCTGTCCACTGGAGCCCAGGTGCTTCACAACATGGGCTGCTTTCAAAGCACTGACACTCTCACGTCTGGCTGGGCAGAGCTGGCTAGCTAGGCAGTGCTTCTTCTTGGAAGCTGCAGTCAGCAAAGCTTGTGCAAGGCAGCGTGCTGGTGGTGAACACACAAAGAGAGACAATGAGCTGCAAAGAAAGTAAAGATACCTGGCAGTGATAAGCAACGATGACACCTTCCTGCCAAAGCCCTCCACATCCACCAGCAGTGCCAGTTTGTAACTCTTCACAGTGTTGGAACACAGAGTGACCTGGTAGAAGAGAAGAGCAGCAAATGCTTCATCACTCCCAAAAGCCATTGGCTATGCATGGTGTCCTCCAGTTCTCCTTCCATGGTAAGGAAAGGGAGGATTTTGCCCTAATTCTTCTACTGGTCCACGTGTAGAGCACAGTCTAAAGGAGTGATAACAGTCTTCTGACAATAGCTACTTCGTTAAATATACCGTGCAGTTATCAGAGCACATATGAGCTAAATCAAAACACAGTTGGGCTACTGCTCTACTCAATACTGCATTAAAATTAAGGGACCAATTTTTAATCTCAACTACAATAACGTAAAACCAGAGGAAAACTGTTGACATCATAAAAATGAGCTCAGTTTTACAGTGGGAAGCTGAGGGCAAAACGTGGCCCAGCTACACTGTGCAGTTCACAGGTCCCAGAGCTTTTTCAGCCTGCTCTGGAGATCTCTGCAGTGAATACAGCTCCTTCTGCTCAACAGGAGATGCAAAATCAGACCGAGCAGAAAAACAAACTGTTTCATGCAATGACATCTCTCTTTTTATAACAGCCACCTTCTGTCCTCATCTTTCCTCTGCCCACAGTAAATCAAAGAAACTGCTCTAAGCAGTTCTCAAAACATGAATGGCTTCTCTCCTTGACAATACAGTACAAGACCTTCAGCTTGTGATTTTGGAGAGAAAATGGTGCTCCTGCAGAAATGCCCCAGAGTAACGCAGCCAAGAAGAGCCTAACACTAGTGCACGTATCTGACTTGTGTATGCTAGCAGCACCAAAACCCTCTCATACAACAGCAAAGCTTCAGCTCCACCTGCTCCAGCACGTACGGCTAGACTGTTCCCATACCTGGATATCCAAGAATTCCTGGGGATGGATGGTCCCTCTGCAGGGAGTTATGGTAAATTCAGTTGGCCTCATATTCACTTGAGCTCCACTTCTCCAGGACAGGCAAGTGTCATCTGACATCAGAGCATAACTGGTGACACTGGGCGCTCCGTAGCCGTCCCCAGGAATGCGAAGGTTGAAGGTCATGGGCCTCAAGGTGGTGTTAATGAGGCGACAGGACAATGTGCAAGGGAAGCCTAGGAAAACAACCCAAGTATGAATTTATGTACCCAACTATCCAAGGAATCCTAGTGTGAATACCCTGTTATGATAAAACTGTGCTTGGAGTTCAGCTCTTTTCTATCTGAATTACAGCCAATTTGAGAAACTAGGCAAGTAATTAATTGTCCCTGAAGTTGCCTTTGATACTGATCACAGAGCTTGCTTCCTTGGTAATGCCTGCTCTTAGCAATGCTGAACACAAGAAGTTTCTTTCTCTTTAACTGAGGAGCTCTCTCACACCCCCACCCAAAACAGCATGAATTATATTTCACTTATGAGTGCGCACCCAGACAGACCACTTATTCTGAACATTGAATCCATAAAATCCCCTCTTAACTCTGTGAACAAGTAGAGTATTGGCATTGAGGAGAAGCTACAGGAAGACAAAGGATGGAGGAGCTTGGGAACTACAGCATGATGAAAAGCATTCCAATGTGGTTTCCTTAGGCAGGATCCTTAAGGCATCTCATGTTTTTGTCAACCAGACCAAGCACGGGACAACTTGCAGGCCACTCCACAAGAAGCCACTTGACCTTCGATTTGTTAAATGGTCCATGAACAGAAGCACCCTGGGCACAGAATGATAACGGCCCTTCAATCAATCCACAAGTGATTTTGCACCTAAACTGGAGATCATCTCAGTAAAAAGCCTTTTCTAAGACTGAGATGAAAAACCAGAATCTGCATTTCAGTGGAGATGCTCTGGTTGCTCAGCCACCGGCTCTGTCAGCAGGGAAGGAGCCCACATCTCCAAGGACATCAGTGCCTGATGAAGAGCCATCGTTTGGGCATATTTGCTGGCTGGTGATAACAAGGTGCCCTTGCAGTGCTGCATAACATCTCACGCTGAAGGTCAGGTGGGAAATTGTGGCCTTGCTTTGCATCAGGAACATTCACCCAGAGCAGCTACAGGCTCGTATGTGGCGTAAATTCCTTTCTCCTGCAGTCCCACGCCCTGGGCCCTTCTGGGACATGGGCTTGCACAGTCATTCTCCCACCAAGGATCACGAGGTTGGGGCTGGACAGATACGAGGGATATCAGGACACACTGACTTTCTACTCCTTTGGTCCCCTTTGATCTCATGGCAGCTGAATACTGCCTAAGCAACCAGCAGCCCTGGTTTAACACCCCAAAGGCCGCTGAGGAGGAACACAAGTGATGGATGTTCTCATGCTGCAGTGCTCCATGTTGGCCACACACAGACCTCTCAACTCAAGGTCCCAGCCCGGGGTGCACTCACCAAAGGGGACATCACCAAAATCGAGGGAAGGTACAGCAAAATGAACAGCTGGTGCAAAGACACAGCCCCTGTGAGGAGAAAGACAAGGGTTAGCTTGGTTAGGGACGTGCTAAGCTTTCAGCTTGCATTACCACTCAGATCAGCAAAATCTGGTCTCAGGACCACGGTGAGTTTCAAATCAACCAGTCACCATCATGCTCAGCATGACATCCACGTGGACAGGAGGCAGCTCAGGCAAAGCATCTGAGAGCCACCGATGCGGCTCAGAGCTCTGTGCTAGGCAGGGTTGGCCCTCAGGTCACTGCTGGCCCCATGAAGGACCCTGAACAAATGATGGCTCTGTGCCTTATGAGGAACAGCTGAGTGAGCTGGGGTTGTTTAGCCTGGAGAAGAAGAGGCTGATGGGAGACCTCATTGCTCTCTACAACTACCTAAAAGGAAGTTGTGGAGAGGAGGGTGCTGACCTGTTCTCCAGCCCCCTCACCAGCTTTCTCACTCTTCTCTGGACTTGCTCCAGAGCCTCAACATCCTTCTTGTGGTGAGGGACCCAGAACTGAACACAGGATTCGAGGAGCGGTCTCACCAGTGCCGAGTCCAGAGGGAGAATAACCTCCCTGGACCTGCTGGTCACGCTGTTTCTGATACAAGCCAGGATGCCATTGGCCTTCTTGGCCACCTGGGCCACTGCTGGCTCATGTTCAGTCGGCTGTCAAGCAACACCCCCGGGTCTTTCTCCTCCAGGCAGCTCTCAAGCCAGACTTCTCCTAGCCTGTAGCACTGCATAGGTCTATAGCACTGCATATCAACCATGGAGTCCCTTGATTTCTTTACTGTTTTGATCTAGTGCCTCCCAACAGCAGCAGCCCGGCAGCCTGGATGCTGAGGAGGCACAGGCAGCCCCAGAGCTCCAGAGCATCCAACACCAGCTTTCCTGCCAACACCACATTGTCCCCCAGCCCATGCTTAAGACTGACTGTGACAAGCTCGCAGGCTGCCTGGATCCCGAGAAAGGAGCTTTGCCACTCCTATCATCAGTTGTTCTTTTCCCCTTCTCCCCCTTGCTTGGCGAGGGTTTTCTTTTGCAATGGCACCAGCCCATGGGATGATACCCAAGTCCTTGGGACAGCATTTGCTGCTGGGCTTCCCAACTCCCACATCAGCACTTTTCTGTCTGCAGAAAGGAGGCACCGGAGCTCTCACTGCACAAGCGCTGGGAAGACAGCTTATAGCATGAGAGATGAAGCCGAGGCTGCTGCTTCCCATTTTGTATGGATTTTTAACAGAGGATTTTAAAAACACTGCTTCTGGCTGCAGAATTGCTCCAGGCTGGCCCAGCCGTCAGCCACCTCCCAGGCCCTGCTGGCCCTGCTGTGTGTTCAGGTGGGACGTCTCTGACCAGCGCTGCCCAGAGCTGATACCATCCCACTGTCTGCCAGGGCCCCCGGGGGAATGAGCTCCCTGTAGGAAGGAATCACTCCAGGTCCTTGGAGCCCGGGCTGGGCAGCAGGCAACTCCACACCTTTCCCCGTCAGGCAAACTCTTTCCCATCACGGAAATCACTTCAAGCCCTGGGGGTCTCACACAGGGGTAGCAAAGGGTCACAGAAAGAACCCACTGCTGCCAAATTCCATGCACACAGCATCTCGGAAAATTGCAGAGCAACCCACCAGGAAGGCAAAGTTGCTTCCCACAGGGACTCAAGGCTTTCAGAGCTACACTGGGTATTGAGAGCATCAGAGGCACAGTTACTTCCCCTTATAAAGAACCGCGCTTCATTTGCTACTGGAATTGCAGGATTCAAACTGGAGTGAAGGTTAAAAAGCCTTGGCTCTTCGTCTTTGTCTTGATCCTAGACACCCCACACAAAGACCTTAGACAACACCTCTGCTTCATCACAAAATGAGGTTGGTGGGAGATGATTATCCAGAGGTGGCTACAGATGTGCCCAAAGAGCTCCTACACCCCTCCTTACCCAATAGTCAAAGTCAGAGGCTCAGCAGATCCATTCACCCTGAACCTGAACTCTTCCGTGAACTTCCCCAGGGTGGTAGAACTGAAGGAGATCTTGATGACTTGGAACCCATGCGGTGAAACAATGCCCTTCTGGGGATGAAAGGTGAAGCAGGAGCCCAGAGCTGTACTTGGAGGTATCAGGCTGAAGGCACCATCGATGTCTCCTTCGTTAAACAAGAACACCTGCAGCAGTAAGAATGCAAAACAGAAATACATTAAGAAATCTTCCATTTCTCAGAAGGCTGATGGGCTGTGCTTTGCTGAAGCCAAAGAAAATACAAACAAGACAAGTTCTGCCTTTGTTTTTTCTCAAGCAAAGCAGTGATAACTTCACATGAACAGAGTCACTCTGGGTTTAGCCCACTGACACAGAGCAGTCTGCTTCGACTTGCAGTGCAGAGGAGCTGCACAGCATCACCCCGTCAATGCAGCCCTGTCCCTAAGAACCCTGAAGGCCAACTGCAGCCTCGTGTGTGACTCACCCACAACAGCTTCTGCCCCAGGTGAGTCTGGTCCTGCCAAAGGCAGAATACCTTCAGCTTCCACTGCAGCTGACAAGGTCACTGCCTGCAGCAGATACCTTGGGGCTGCACTCAAACCAACCTCAGGAACGCTCTCCAGCTCCGCTACAGGACATCAGTCAGAATTTTTTTTTAATTTTAACTTCAATGTGACAGTTTCTCCATCCTTGTTTAGACTGATACATCAGGAAAGGATGAGCGGGAGGTGCAGAGCTGCTCCATCTACTCCAAAGAATTTCTCTTCCCTAAATACAGCCACCACAAATGAATTTACCATTGCGAGAATA
Organism: Phaenicophaeus curvirostris; assembly: GCF_032191515.1. Lineage (NCBI taxonomy): Eukaryota > Metazoa > Chordata > Aves > Cuculiformes > Cuculidae > Phaenicophaeus > Phaenicophaeus curvirostris. The sequence goes on from NC_091414.1 coordinate 8,431,455, forward strand.
ACTGCAAATTCAGAACCACGCCTATTTTCTTGAACACTCAGTAGATCAGCTGCCTTGAACGATTGACACAATCCTGCAGCATTTGCCAAGATGAACTTCTTTTCATGTCAGGGAAGGAGTGCTCACATCTGCCTGCATGCTGTCACCAAGAAGCCCACCCAGAACCGAGCTGGAATGTTCCTAATTGCTTCAGGGGCAAGCCCTGCCACTTGCTGCTCAGTGTGGCACTAACATCACCTACTTATTCATATTTTCGCAGGTAATGATACTGATAAATTGATACAGAGAGAGTCAATAAAGTACCAGCATTAAAAATGCAGAGAGCACAATGTTTTGGTAAGAAAACACCTTAATGTGTCCTCGCCGGCCAGAGTCCATCTTTTGAAAGCATCTGGCATGGTGTATCACCTCATTTTCTACCTCTTTTCTTTGCTCTATCTTGGTTTTTTTGCAAAAGTCTTGACAGTGGGGGGAGGAGGGGCAAATTTGCAGATATGTAGACAGTTCTCTGCTTCTTTCCAGAAATGTTTTGCTCTCTTTAGAGCCAGAAATGTCCCAAGACTCAAGTGGCTTTTTGATCCACTGTTGCTTTTGTGTCAAGGTGCTGGGTTTTTTTTGCATGAAGCCTCCCAGCTGACCTCAAAGGGAAGTTGCCCAAAGGCAGGGATTATGGCTTCATGAACAACACATGCACATTTTGGACCCCATCAAAAAGCATCCACATTCTCTGACACCCCCCCCAACCATTTGACTGTTATGTCAATATTCCCTGCCCACAACTGCCTGTGTTGCCAGAAATCCCGTGGGTCCACAAGGCTCACAGTTGCCCAGAAAGCCATCAGGATCCACCCCAATTCCTGTGTACCCCTACTGCTCACCTCACAGCTGCGGGCCCATCCAACAGAAACGTCCCCAATGTCCAGTTGCTCGTTGCTGAACCAGAGCTTGGGCCCAATGCCCTCAGCTTTGATGTGGAGGGGCAGCCTGGCTTCACGGCCTGGGGAGAGATTTCTGTTTCATTACAATATTTCCCTCTGTCATCCTGGATTTTCCAGGCTGCCTCCACGCTAGTCCCTGACTCCAGGCTGGAAGGGACCAGCTCTAGATGCTCCAGGAGAAGACACAGGACCCGCAGGAGGTACGCCCTTGGGCTGCTGCCTAATTTTTAACCAATCAGTTCAAAGTTTAACCAATTGCAGTTCTGCGTACAGACGAACACAAAAATGAATTTTCAGAAGCTGAGCCCCACATCGCCTGCTCCCTCCCAGCGCCCAAGAGCCATGGCTTTATTTGCATGAATAATTAAGAAAGTTCATTTTGAGCTTAAATATTTTCCAAGAGCAAATTTCAGACCACTGCCTAACTGCCAGTTTTGCCAAGTGACCAGTGCTGATCAGTTCTGTAAAGAACCAATCCAGAAGCATCTGCTAAGCCATTAGCGCAGGACCTGCAAAAAAAGCTGAGGCCAGCAAAGTCCCTTTCCAGTGAGGCAGGAGATCCAGCTGCAAAGTTCACAGCACTACAACTGCAGCAAAGCTGCCAGATAATCCCAGCAAGAGGCATGCATGCCACCCGCACATCAAGCTCCAAAGGAATTTGTGACCGGCACCCAAATGCATGAACAAGGCAGTGAGAGAAGCCAAGAAGCAGAAATAATTGATCCTCTAGTTAAAGATCATCATTTTCTTCTTTAAACTCTTTGTACCAGGCACCTCGGCTCTGGGACAGTTTCCATCCTGACAATCGAGTGGATCAGCTCTATTTTGTAAGGGATAGGGGCAGGCACGTCGTTTAAATGACCAGCTAGAGGTCCTCTCCCAAGGAGCCAGTGGAAGAGTTCACCTCTCACCAGGGCCCATCAGGGTTTCTCAAGAACAGGCTCCTCCTGCTAAACACACATCAGTTACCCAGCTCTATTTCTTGTGACTCCCAGACCAGTTATAAGCTTGCACACAAGTAGTTTTCCTGTTTCTCTGCAACAAAAAAGCTTTCCTGCCACAACCCCTAGAGAGCCCTGCAGCAGTGTGAGGGACACCGCTGTCACCAGTACAAGAACCTCAGAGCCAGGAGCACAGCACTGAGTGAGGAACGCCTGGGAGCATCTTTTCAAATCAATCCTTTCCTTCCACAGCCCCAACAACTGCAGCTGGTGGGCAGGAAGACTTCTTGTTGACACAAGCCCTGTGTAATTACCACAGGGAGCTTTTGCCCAGTAAACCCTGCACAGTTACTGTTTAAAGCTGCTCCATCACATTTGTATCTGTCAGCTCAGAGCAGTCAGGAAAGAAACAAAGCAGCTGGGTCAGTAATTTCTTCACCTTCCAGAATGGGAGCTGGGGATCACGGGCCTCTCCCCTCTTCCTCTCAGATGGGGAAAACCATCACGTTCCCTGGATGGAAGGTAGACAGCCATGCCCTGCTCCTGAAAACCACCCATAGGAGCACCATGCAGAGATGCAGGGGAAGGACAAAGTAACCTGAATCACACAGCTTGCTGTGAGGGGCGAAGCTGGGTAGGGCAATGACAACTGCTCCCAGAAAAAGGCTTGACAGCACTTCTGAAAGATGGGATGAACATAAAGCTTGTCTAACAGACTACCTGAACTCTGATTTCCAGGAAGGGTGCTCACCCTGCTGCTCACAGCCAGCCCTGGGCAATGCTACCCATACGCACCATGGACTCAGAGCTACAAGGTGACAATGCCCACACAGGGAGAGAAGCATGTGCTAGCCAGAGGAGGTCCTTTCACAGACACCCTGTGCTCAGCAGGGCTCAGACACCTTAGGTCTGGCAGCGTCTGGGCAGTGGGAAGTGATCTGCGCCCTGGGAGCACAGTGGTAACTCAGCTCCTACCACCTCAGTAGTCTGATGATGCATATGTGTAATAAAGACTCATCGTGGAAGGAAAAGGTCTACAGGAGCATCGTACTTGTCCATTAAAGCTCTTCTGCTCTGTAGTTCTTTGGCCTTCACAGACACCTCACAGGAGAGCAAATGCTGGCAAAGCCCTGGCAAATTCATGCTTTGATCGTTCTGGGATCAGTGATCCAAGCTTAGAGCCAGGCATCCTGAGGGCTGGTCTTGGACAGAAGGCTACCTGGAAACCACAGGGACAGTGGGCACGTGCCAGCACAACCCTGCTGGTCGCTGACCCTTCCTAGCAATTACACAAGAGCAGAGGGAGCTGGAAGGCTGTGCCTCGCCTTCCCTGTGCCTGACAGAAGACGAAGGAGCCGTACCTGAGATGTCGCAGTAGACTGTTTGTTCATAGACTCTGGCTTCTTGGGGTTTAAAGATCACGTTAATTTCAACTGAAGAATTTGGCAAGACATCTCCCTCCTAAAACACAAGACAAATCATGCATCTTCAAATATTACATTTCTTGTTTTCAGCTCCACACCTGGAGCACTTACTCAGAGCATCAGTGCAGAGAAAGTAGCCAACAACACCTGTCACCAAAATTTGTAAGAGCATTTGGAATCAGCTGCAAAATAAACTTTCTAAGGCCCCCACCCTTACCAGCACCTGGCAGAAGAATTTGGTTAAATTCAGGCTAGAGAGAAGGAACCAAACTGACTCATACTCCAGCAAATCAGGCAGGATTTCTTCAGAAGTACCAGGCAGTCTAAGGGACCTCTCTCCTCCAAATCTTCCACTGTATCCCTGTGCCACTATGGCTACACAAACGCTTTGACTTAGATCAGAAAAGATCGAGCAAATCAAATGTATTTTTCCATTCTATGTTGCAAAGGTGTTGCACTGACACCCTGCCCCTGCACAGATACCTAGAAGTACATAATGCACCCTGATACCTCTGAAGGCTGTAAGGACACTTAAGTGCCCTCAATTTATAGCCCTCGCAACAGAGATCAGCTTTAGGCAGCTCTGACCACCTGCCAGATGCCCGCAGTTCAGAAATGGTTTTTGCAATAAGTTCTCCCAGCCCCATGAGAGAAACCCGGAGTCTTCTTTCTCAGCACATCCAACCAGCTGATGTGGGATCTGCCAAGCAACCTTGTCAGGGAGAAGGGGGAGGAGGAGAAGGAGAAGGAAGGGAGCTTCTCAGCTATCACTTACCACTGGGTCAATGGTGAAAACATCACTGGAGAAAAGCAGGGAGTCTCCTTGCACTTTCTCCCTCTGCTTCTGGAAGCCACGGCACAGCCTGCAGGGAGAGACAAACCAAGCAGATCATTTAATAAGCAACATCTTTGCAGTGACCATCAGGTAAGCACAAGCGACGCACTCAGGAGGAACAGCAGCAGCTCAGCAAGGGGCTGACCCTGTGCCACGGGGTCCCCAGGGATCCAACTGCCACTTGCTGCCCTCCGGCACGGCAGGCAGTTTTACTCCACACTTACAAGTTCTGCCTTCCAGCACAGGATCCCAGAACACTCGAAAAGCAGATGAATGTATTCAGGTATCGCAACAACTTGGTGAAATTTGATGGGGTTACATGCATGAAAACAGAGGCCCTGAGAAAGGAAGGGGCATCACCTCTGAATTCAGATACTTCATTCTAGCCTTAAACCACCTTTTCTTTTTCCTTTTTGGCCTTCAACACAGGGCTTTGATGCAGATGATCTCTCCCACACTTGCTAGTTGTAGCAGAAATCATTCACAACCAAGAGAAGAGAAGGGACCACTGCTGCAGCGCAGCTGGCATACTGGTGTCCTCCCTTCCCACGCCCGTCCTCTGGCCGTGAATAACCAGCAGGAGACATCTCTGAGGGAGAACTGGAAGGCTGCATGTGCAGCAGATGGAGGCGCAGCAGTAAGAAGAGGATAGCGATCGCTACCCAGCTGAATTCAAACACAGATAGAAAGGAACCACAGCCACGGAGCTGCACACAGAGCCACGGGCAAATGCTGTCACCAACACCAAAACCCCTCACTTCGGCTCACTCCCAGGCAGTGCAATGGGAAATGTTTCTCCAGGGCTGACAGATGATGCTGTGCATGGGGAGGGCTTCCAGTCACTGAGATGGACAACCCTCAACTCAACCCATCCACGGACAATAATTCCACCTTTACATCCCAGAAAGTCCTGCAGGAGGGAGACAGAGCAAATCCCTGGACAGACCTCATAACAACCCAGGTCATTTTGGGTCACATCCTAGTGCAGAGTCCCACACTGCCTCCTCCCTGCTCCAAGACCTCAAAAGTTTCTCTTAGAGCAGGACAGTCACCCTGGAGCTATGGACATCCCTAAGATTGCAAGTAAGGAAGAACAAAACCTCCTGGTCAGCATTGAGGACACAAACTGGCTCAAGACCAAATGTAACTAGAAAAAAAACAACAAGGGTCAATGTCTACTGTGGGGAAACCTGGTTGCTCTTGAGGGGAAAGAGGATCACTCAGGGTCCACTCTGAGACATAGGCAGGTAGGAAGAGATGGAAAAGGAATGGTCCGGGGAAGTATCAAGAGAAGTTCAAGAGGTTTTCTTTTAACACACTGAGATTCCACGGAAGCCATGCACTGGGTAATTAAAAATAAAGAGCAGTGGAAAACTCGTTTTGTCCTTCAAGGCATTTCTGACCTAATTACACTGAACCTTATTTGCTCAGAAGCCCTGAAAAAAATCACGCAAGTTTAGGACAGTTTCCTAACCATGATGGGTTCAGACTAACTCCTAGAGACCTAAATCCACCCAAGGCTGAGAAGTCACACAAGAATTTCACAAGTCACCCAAGCTTTTGTGTGTAATTTCTAACTCACTCACCCAGCTGTAAGTGTTTCTCTGTGCTGACCTAAATGGCAACTGCAAAGCTTCACCAATGATGCCCTTTGAAGAACCTGCCCCATCTCCCACTACCATGAAGACACGGGCAGCTGAAGCCCAAATGCGCTTCTCGGTTCTGTGCTGTCCTACCTTCCCTACAGAACCCTCCACCTCCAAACTCTCACCAGACTCTAAGGAAGGGCAGAAACACTTCATTCTGCTGGAAACCAGGACCAAAGCACTCTACCCTGCACCCTGCTGGGAAACCAGTTGCCACATTATCAAAGCTGGAGCAGAAGCAACTGCAGTGACTGTCACAATAGTTCTGCTCCCTGAAGCTACATTCCTCAGCCTCATGGACCCTCTGGAGCTCAGGGATCTCTGCACCTCAGTGGTCTCTGCTCCCACAAAACACCAACTTGCTGTCTAGTCATTGCAAATTTTTCCCCCCAAAATATAATCCTTAGCTGGAGCATGGGTGGAACTGGAATGGGAAGTGCTGAGCTCTGTTATCTCGGAGCTCAGTGGCATCCCCTGACACTGTGAATGGTTTACTCGTCCTAAACCTTTCCAAAGCACCGACATCACTCTGAGGCCATACGTTAGTTTTACCCCTGTGCAGAGCACCCAGCTGAAAGGAGTTTTTCAAACAAACCTCAGCTTTTGCTGATCCTCCTGTTCCCGAGGAACAGCAGCCTTCCACTGGAAGTGGGCCGTAATTTCACTTTGATTGCGGAGGACCACAGAGCCGCGGCTTGCCAGCGTAAGGTAAGTCTTCTTAATTGTCACGGAGCCCTTCTCCAGCTCAATGCTGGCATCTACAGCCGATCCATAAAGCCTTGTGTGGATACCTTCACCTGGAACAAAGCACAGCAGAGTCTTTGCTCACCTCACTTGCTGTTACTAGAACAGAGCAAAGGAAGTGTTATGGCTCTTTGCAGTATTGACAGTTTCACAGACCAGAACATTTACCACATCCCGATAGCTGCATGTGGACTACCAGAGGATGTCCTGGACACCACACTAAGCACTCTTTTTCTTTTTTTTTTTTGTAGACATCTAGCCCCAAGGTGATGCTGTGACACTACTGACAGTGAGATTTTTCAGATGTGCCCAGGTGGCCTTTGGGTTGCCATCCCACACAGGTCACAAGGAATTCTGGATTGAGGTCATTCAGGTGACTGAGGAGTCCCAGTTCAGCCAGGCCTCACGTAGAGTCTCATGCAGACCTGCCACTAGGGCTGTGTTTCTCTTGACCCCTTGGTGCTGACAAGCAAAGGTATCTGGGGGCACATGGGCAGACAAGGGAGGTTCAGAGGAACAAGAGAAGCAGCAGCACACGGCAAAAATTAAACCAATATAATGTGCACCTGATCCTGCCTAAGTCACAGTGACAGCAGCATGAGGTATTGGGATATGCTGCCACTGGTGAGCCAAGCAAGTCAACGCAGCAAAGCACAGAAAATGCCTCCCAACCTCCCAGATTGCTGGCTTGTCCTTAGAGCTTCTGTTTTGTAATAAACAGTCTGCTGTTGGTGTTTCTGAAAGAGCCACATGGCTGCTTTTTGTATGCGAATCACAGGGAGTCTGACTTAGTGCGGGACAAAGCAGCCAGAGCTTGCCAGGTGAGGCTGGGTGACATTGCCTGGTGCCCTGCTCCACGCCTGCAATAAGCAGCTTTTAAGACTGAGTGATTAAATATTTCCATTTCACTTTAGCAATTCATCTCAACAGCATTTAGCTTATTTGCATGCTTTGAAGCTAGAGAGACAATCCCTCAAGTAATCATTTGCTCTCCGTCTTAAAGTTTATTTCAAAATAACTGCATCATAACTGTTTTGAAGGAAGCTGAGAGTGTGCAGCATGCAGCGCTTACCAGTGTCATAATGAACAACCAGGGACCTGGAATGATTCCCGGTTTTCCGTGGGTGAAACTCCACTGTTACTTGTGTGGCTTCGCCAATCCCAAGGTTCCCAATGGAGGGATCGACAGAGAAAGGGCTGCAACACAAACAGAGATATCAGCACTACTGTGGGAAACTTGAGGACTATATTCCTTTTGCAGTCTAGTTCACTTCAGCTCACTTAGGCAAGCAAGGAACAATCAAACCACAGTCAGCAGAAGCAAACCCCAACACCCAGGATCAGCAACAGAGCTGCTGACTCTCCTTTCTGAAGGGATCTAGCACTTCAGAAGATCCTATGGTATAAAACAACCTCATCTCCTCCATACTCTCCACCCAGCTCTCTGCAGTGAGACTCAAGAGTCTGGCTGCGAGCAATATAGTCAGAGAATGGTTTTTGAAGAGCACAGAGGTGGTGAGAACTGTTTGCACACACAACTTGACCCTGACTGCCTCAGGAACTCTGCCACCTATAAACCACACCTCAAGAGATGCAAATGTCAAGGCAATACCTGCTCCAATGACATCACAGGCTATAAATCAGACAGGGAGAATGAAAGCGTTTCTTGAAGACCAGAGAATAATTATGGTTTAATTTTCAGCATTCATTTTTTACCTTCAAAAAACAGCCTGGCTGAGGCTAGGAAAGGTTCAATTTTATCAGCATTGCAATGAAAGCTGCTCTGAGCAAAGGAAACATCACACAAATCTCAATGAATGCAAACATACACTAGATACTACCCCATGGAAACAAAAGGAGAATCCCATTTACAGCCTGAACAATTAAATGCTGAGCTAAACTTATCACCATTAACAGAAGCCTATCAAGGTGAACTTAATGGAGGTTTTCTCAATTCCCAAGCAATTCAGTCTGGGAATCTGGGCTGTAATCCAAGCTTGTAAACTGTCTGCTTGGCCCAGCAGACAAATTCTGTGCAATGTGTTGGAAATAATTATGAAAGCGTGCTGATGTTCTCCAAATTAATATGAGTGATGACAATGATCTGTTGCCAGCTAAACAGCTCTTGGCTGACAGATACAAAACTCAGTGCTTTAGTGCTTAGTGATAAGCCAAATGAAACACTCCTGCACATGGCAGCTGGGCTAGGTGGCTCTTGTACAACCACACTTAGAATAGAAAATTTACTTGGTTTAGTGCTTTGCTAGTGGTCAATTTGTCACCTTAAAAACATGTCCTGGGTATTTAGTTTGGTGGTGACAAGGAGATCTGGAAATCCCAGAGGAAAACTGTGGAGTGATTGACAGGTTCCTGCCTATGTATTTCCCACAGTGAAAAGCAGCAGCCTGCTTAAAGAGCATCCTAGAAGTTTGCTTCAACTGCCTTGCCAGGCTTTGGGGGAAGCTTCTCTTGGACCCTCACAATTCACAGAAGAAAAGTCAAATCCTCTTCTGAGCCTTGTTTTGATGGAGAAGAAACTGTGGTAACTCAGGCAGCCCCAGTCAGACCGTAGGGTCTTTGCTGCAGTCTTGACCTTGGCTCTGACACCAAGACCTCTGGGACTAAGCAACTCTCCACTCATCACCAGCCAGCTGAACTGGTTTCCTTGCAGATGTGGTGTCAACAAAGCATTACCATTCCCAGGCCAGCAAACTGGAAAACTGGTGACTGCCTTCTGAGACCAAAAGGAGCAACGCAGGCTGCCCACAACACAGCCCACGCCAGGCATTTGATGAGGGGACCGTGGGAAAATCATGTGCATGTAATCCCAGAGAATGGGCATGTTTGGCTGGCAGAGGTTTGTAAGCATTTCTGGAGGTACTTATGGCCAGGAGGTTGCAAGCCAGCTACTAGCATATTCCAGCACTCTCCAGGAAATCTGGGAGAGACAAAGCTCTGGAAGAAAAGGCCATCAACCTGTGCACAGGCATTTGCTGCATCTTTTGTAGAGAGGAGGGTGCTGGCCTCTTCTCCCAAGTGACAGGGGACAGGACAAGAGGGAATGGCCTCAAGCTCCACCAGGGGAGATTTAGGCTGGACATTAGGAAAAAATTATTCACGGAAAGGGTCATTGGGCACTGGAATAGGCTACCCAGGGAAGTGGTTGATTCACCTTCCCTGGAGGTGTTTAAGGCATGGGTGGATGAGGTGCTAAGGGGCATGGTTTAGTGTTTGATAGGAATGGTTGGACTCAATGATCCGGTGGGTCTCTTCCAACCTGGTTATTCTATGATTCTATGATTCTGCCTGCACCCACGTTAGCACTCTGCTCTCAGGCTGCAGTGCAGTTTTGAAGCCAGTGCCCGCTCAGCTCTGCTTTCGAGCTCATTCTGCTTAAGAATACTTGGTCCCAGGGGCCAGACCAACTGTCACACCCTGGGCCCCCGAGCCACACGCTCACATCCAGGCCTGACTCGGGGTGGGGGAAGTGGATTCATTTAGCCGTGTGGCAATCCAGAGGCTAATAAGATCACTCCCAGGGTAAAAATCAAAAGCACTATTTATTCTGTTTGCAAAACAAAGTTCCTGGACCACTAAGCGTTATTGTCAGGGCCTCAATGCCAATCACTTTGATTGACCATCTCTGGTTGCACTTGCTTACACAGACATAGCTGATGACACCATCTTAAATGACTCTTTCAGTAGCTCGGAGCTTACCTGCTTCTGAACACGGCATTTGGTCTGCCTGAGCCGAGCTCACAGAGCTGCTGCTGCCATGCAGCATCTCAGCCCAAAGGCAGCCGAGGTGCCTTCCTATGTTTTCCCTTTCAATCTAACAGAATCAGTCTTGCTGCATGCTGTGTTGGAGACATCACTGCAGCTTGCAGAGTTTTGTCAGGAGATGCATCATGCTTCAAACACTGTAAGGAACTGCAGAAACCCCATCCTGCCCACTTCCAGCTATGGCAACAGAGCAGCTCCCACGCTCTGGTTCCTTTTGGTTTCTGTTTACTGTTTATCACACAACAGTAGTTTGCACAGAAGAAACAAGCTCTGTTACCTCTGAGTGCTGATGCGGTAGCGGGCCTCCCGACTACAAACATTGCGAATCAGCAGTGTCTTCCGAGTGCTGTAGTTGACTGGACAGATGGAAAAGTCCAGGTGAGCAGGGAAGTCCAGGATAGCTCGAGCACCAATAGCTCGAATTGGCACAATAAACTCTCCCCTTTCTGTGATGCAGATGAGCTCGTGCAAATAATCCTGCAGGGAAAGAAACAGTCTCAGCACTTGGCATTTGGTACCATCCACGTAGCGCAATGGTACTTTTTACCTTAATGACGTTTCATTCCAGCAGCAGGACTTGCACAGGGCTGTGAGCTCACAAGGAAGAAACAGCCCCGTCCATCCACCTGCTCTGGAAGCAAGCTGACAGAACCAGACAAAACTGATACTTCGATTCTGAGGCACCAAACCAGAGTCATTTTATGTGGGAGATTACAGCAGTAACAAAACCAGCTTCGATCCCCACTGCAGACTATCAGAGGCACCATTAAGAACCTAGCTGTGCACAGCACTGGATCCTATCCCAGAAATGCAGCAACATCACTGAAGCTTGGCAGAGGATGCTCAGGTTCATTTTCAAAAAGACTTTCTCACATGCACAATCAACACTCAGGCCCTGGTAATACTGAAAAAGCTGCACATGGTAACTGTTTTAATGTCAGCTGAGTGTCAGGCACACGCGTATTTCCCACAGCATTACAGGGACAAGGCTCCTCTTCTCTTATTCACATCTGATAAGCAGTCACTTATGAGCTCTGGCTTTTCAAGTGACACCACTGACATTTGAATGAGCATCCACTGAAAAAAACATGTCATTTCAGGCTCTTTGCAAACACAGGCTAACAATAATAATTGTCACAGCGACAACAACCTTAACTGCTGTGAGAAAGCCAGATTAAAACATCATTGCCTCAAGGACTGCGGCTGTTGCTAAGCTGAAGCACACTTGAGCTGGAGACACTGCGTGACAATGCCCAGGCCCAGATGGGTGAAGCTGTGGAGACACTACAACTTGGACTGACGAAGCTATAAAAGCATCCAAAAAACTTGCATGTGTGCCTCTGCCTACCACTAACTCTTCGTGGGAGCCCTGACTTTTCACCAGGCTGCTGAGACATGGACCCTTGAAGACCCATGGTGGTAACTATTTTTGCAATCCTATTCTGAACTCTTGCTTGAGTTTCTATCTTTGTTCCTCACTTTCCTACGACTGCTCATATTACATTGCCTTTCATCTTCTGCCTTTTTTGCAATAAGGAAAACCCTTTTGATTTACAGCAATTGACCTTGTTTTTATATCGTCTGGGGGATTCCAAACAAAACCCTCCAGGCTTCGGCTTGGGACCCTTACAGCTGCCCAGTACACCAGCAAACTGCCATCCATTTTGCTGCATAACCAGTCCTAAATACTTCTCTCAAGTCCTTGCAGCCGGCAGCTGAAGTCAGATTTACCCGAGGGAAGAACAAATTCAAAGCAAGAGAATTCTGTAAATCAACCCCACGGCAGGAGGACTCCAGCCATGATGGAGGAGTTTGTACCTTCATCCCATTTCATGGGGATAGCCACAGTCCCTGGGGATGATACAACAGCAGAGAAGCAGAGAAAGCTCAAAGGCAGCGCTCCTACACCTCCCACAAAGAAAAACAGGTATTCTGCACACAGGCAACTGCATGCACAGCACAGGAGGCTTTGCAGGCGCTGTGCCCCTCCTGACCGCACTGCTGATGCACTTCCAGCTGAGCTGCAGCACCCTGGTACTGCAGTGACTCACACTCCACCAAGAACAAGACAAAACTGTATACAATTTATCCAACATTTCTATTCCACTGTCAGTTCCCTCGTGCTCCTCAGCAGAAACCGCCTAGTGTGGCGGAAGCTGTGCAGAGGAGCTCTCACTGGCAGAGCTCCCTACTCCACACACTCACCCGCTCAAGGGTAAGATAAGGGACAAAGTATTGGACATCAGGGCTCTCTGGGGTTGCCTCACCCTGCTTCTGTTTGTGGTGATGTTCATATGTTGCTCTGCTGCCTTTCTAAACTTGAAGAGCGGCACTTTGCCTTTCCTGGACACCAATTTCTCTCTTCCACCCCAAAAATGAACACTATTTGTTACTAATAAATCATATTTTAAAGGCACCAGTGTATTTGGCAAAGCTTGTCTCAGTGAGATGAAGCTCATGTCACTTGGTTGCTTGCAGAACTCCCTTAAGCCAGCATAATTTTTACCCTAAATATTAATGATGTTCAATCATTTCTCAGTCTCTCCAAAGAAACAGATAATGCCATAAGCATGGGGAGCTAGAGATCACAGGGTACTTTCTCTTTAGTTTTCCATATCCATGCTGTTTGAGGATAGTACAAGTTGCAAAACTAAATCTAAACACCAAATGAAAGATGAGAAAACAGGCACGCCCAAAGAGATCTTGCCACTGTGGCCTGGTGCAGAAACATCTGCTGGCTCAAAGTTATCCAACAGAGCCATGCTAAGAGGTAGCAGGATGTTGCCTGGTTTTGTTCCCCTGCAATGCTTCCTCCCTTCCACGCCCTGTACTAAATCCTCCTCCGGTAACTGGCCAAGAGAACAGCATTGACCCCTCACGGCACAGCACTGAGATTCAGACACGCAAGGATCACAGCACTGACAGTCAAACCTCTGAGCAAAAGCAGTGCGCATTTGGCATGGAATAGGGGCCTGTAGGCAGAGCAACCCCAATAACGTGCATGAAGACACAGGCACAGCAAGACAGCTGCCCTCAGGCTCTGGGGTGATGTGTCTGCCTACTTATTCCTATACACGCTCTTCCAGGCAGGCATCTCAAAGCCATCAGCAGCACAGCAACCTCGTTGGAGCTAAGGACATGGCCCAGCACTGAAGGATAAAAGCAATCTGAAACATTGAAGAGCCTTCAGACTGCGAGAGCATCCTCTTCACGACATGGACAGAGGTTCCCCCAGTCCTACATCCAGTACCACCCCACTAAAACCAGCGCAGTTCCTCAAAACCAGGTGCCCTGTTCCAAAGCCAGCCCTGTACGTTCATCTTCCACTGAAGGCACGACCCTCCTGGGGCCTCCACTCTCACCTTGTTCTCCTCAGGGATGAAAAGGATGTGGAAAGTTGCAGTCCTGCCAGGTGGTACCTTGTGCCAGGCAAGATCGTGATTGACCAACTTGAAATATGGTGAGATCTCCGTGGTGACCTTCACCAGCCGAGGAACCTGAAGGAAAGACATGAAACTATAATTTTGCCACTCATGGAAACACAAGAAGAGACCTGGACACACCCTGGCAAAATCCTTCCTCAGCCTCCCTGCCAGAGCACCTTTCACTCCAGAGGTAAGTGTGCAGACCACACAAGGGTGGGCTCAAATCTTCTTTGCCCAGGCTTCTGCCTGGGCAAACAGCTCTAGGCCAGAGGCAGCCGGGCAACACCTCTCTGGGAAGGAAGCGCCAAGCAGGGAAGACACCAGCAGTACGGAGTTACAGTCACACCATCAACCAGCCCAAAGACCCTGCTTGCTTCTGCCTACACACATCCATGCAGTCACACCTCCAAAGGGGGAATGCGTTCTCTGAAGGTCAAACAGTATCTCTTATCCTGGAGGAAGGAAAAAAGTCCCTTGTAACAGACTGGGCGTGAGTGAGGCAGTCAAGCCGCGGTGCCACACAGCCACGCAGGCGGAGCAGCAAGAGAAGGAGACCACAGACACCATGGCCTTACTGGGAATAAAAGCAAGCTTAAGAAGAGAAAAAAAGAGGAACACAGGAAAACAGAGACACGAGTAGATGTCGTACTTGGGGACACGGTCTACTGTCAGACTTAGCAGGGCTAGATCGATGATTGGACTCAATGATCTCAAAGGTCTTTTCCAAGCAAAACCATTCTGGGATTCTGTGATCAAACCTTCATGTCCCAGCACTTACCTTGTCATTGTTTCTCAGAACCACCGCCTTTTCATAGACCTCAGGGGCAATGAAGTTCTGAAATACCAACTCTGCCGGGAAAGCCTGGAAGAAGCTCTTTTGCTGGTCAGCTGCTGAGAACTGGAGACACAAAACAGACAGTGGTGAGTGGTTCAGCTGCTAGGAGGAAGATTCATGAATGAGAATCCAAGACTGGTCTCCACAGAAGTGTAGTGTCCCTTGGGAAGCACATTTGCCTGGCTCACTCTGGGGAAACAGGAGCTTACCCATCCATGTTCTGAGCTGATCAATAATTTCTGGACCACTTTAAGCAGGCTCAAACTAAGAACCTCCTTAGTAGGCATTTCTCCAAGAGGCTTCCTTGGCAAAGGAAGGCAAAGCAGAGCCTACCTCCAGCTGAGCCCTCTACTGATGTGGTCACACAGCTCCAGAGCACTTCCTGAAACAGCCACAAGCACTCATGGAGCAACTGAAAGTTGCTCCACGGCAGACAACTTTGGGATGATCTTTACTGTGAGACCGAGGCACCAAGCCCCACATGGCCCTCAGTATTTCTTTTCATACAGAGCCTAGAAACCAGCAACTCAGGAGGTAACACTCACGGCAGGGAAAAGAGAGGTGAGGTGAATGCTGGATGGTGGTAAGATTCAGCTCTTTGCACCTAAGCTACGAGTAAGAGTGGGCTTGGCATCTCCTTTTCCATAAACTTTAAATGGATGCTTTATTTTTATTCTATGACCGCTGTTTTCTTTAATGCCACTGCAGAAGCATGTCTGAAGACATACACTAACACCAAGTGTTGACAGAGGCATTCATCAGAAAATTCCTCCCTGCTTTTTCTCCCCACTTGCAGCTGCGTTGTTTCCACTCTAAAGTCACAGGTGGGTGCCCTGCTCCTCCACAGAGACCCTGGTCATGCTGAAGCCAGTGGCCGCAGCACGTTGCTAGTTACTTGTGTGCTTGTCTGATGTGTTCCCAAGCTCCTGGGCAGCCCAGGGCAATCCTTAACCAATCGTTACAGGTCTTTTGCTGGCAATTTTCTGCTCAAGAGCCCACCTCAGTCATCGACAGGTTTGGACACTGAGCAGTCATGTGAGAAAAGCAGATTTAACATATATCTGAGAAACCACTGATGAGGATAAAGCACATCCACTCCGCTCTGCCCAGGGCGATTCCCCCATAGAGCTGGCAGCATCCCGCAGGCTGCAAACATAACACCCTCCTAAGGCTCCCACACCTTGTTCCAACCCAAAAGACTCATGCAGTTGGTTTTGTTAAATCTTAAGCAATTACCACAGGGCCTACAGCCTTCAGAGGCTGTGGAGGTTTTTGCAGGCCGAAGGACACAGGGAAATGGAGGCTGTCCTTGAAAAGACTTTGGCTGAGAGAAGGAGAAGCAAAGTAACAAGAAGAAATACCACAGCGCATTAACAGTTAATCTTAGCCAATAACATTCCTGACCTAGGTGGGGGAATAAGTAGCAAAACCCAATCACCGTAAAGAATACATTGCCTGATCTCACCAGTTAACATATATAAAGGAGCCATTAAGCCTAAATAAAGGTCTTCTGCTCATCAGGCAGTAGTCCTTGCATCAATCCCCTCAAGAGGCCAGTGCTACTACCCCTGAGGGAGTCCTGACTCCAGGCATTTCACAGTCTCAGCAGGAGGATGGAAACTAGCAGGGTCCTCATGCCCTTGTGTTCTGCCCCGGTCTTCCCCCAGCACTGCACTTTACCCACGGTAACTGGGATGGAAGCTGACTCAAGATCCACCACCTTCAGCAAAGGTTATTTATATCAGCCTAGTGCAGATCAGGACTGCAATGTCCCACTGGCAAAATATGCTTTCTTCTTCCCCTAGCAGAAGGAAACCACTGCCCCCCCGCAGCCTGAAAGGACCACAGAGCCCAGTCACCAAGGGGTCTGGAGGAGCTGGAGGCAAGCCTGTTACAAGCAGGCACCTTCTGCAAACGTCACATCAAAAAGCAAAGAGAAGGGCAGGAAAAGGCTACTTTGTGATAAGAGGCTTCACTCACATCTCGAAGCTGGGTAATCCGGGGCAGCTTCGCCTCCTGAGTACGGGCCGGCCTCTGCTTGGTGGTGAGAGACTTCTCCTTCATGACGGCAGAAGGAGTGGGCTGAAACACAAAACAGCAGCTCAGCAAGAGCTACAGAAATTGGTCCAGAAAGGCTTTACTTGTTCAAATGCCACCGACAGATAAGTTTGGAACCTCTTCTATCTGGGACCAGTCATGTCTCCAAGTCTTCAGCCAGAGTTGGAGCAGCCCACCACACGCCCAGCTCCTGGAGGTCTGGTACAGCTGGAGCAGCACTGGCCAGTGTGCCAGCAGGGCAGCAGGTATCACTGACCACCCACAGAGGATGGAAAGAAGTACACTCTCACGCTCCAGCTGGTTCAGCTGAACACCCAGGAAAATCGTTTAACTCGGCTCCAGTGGCACATTCAGGCAAGACTCTGGACTTGCCCTGAAGCAGCTCACAACTCAAACCTCACTGCACCATGAGAGCCACCTCCGACAAGCACAGTGGCACAGATATGGGAGCCCGTGGCCAGCTTCCCAGTGCTGCTGGACAACAGGAGAAGTGGGCAGAGGAGGGACACAGGGGAACTTTGCAGCCCAAACACAGCTCTTACCTGGTCTGTACTGACAGTCAGAGGCTTCTCTGCCCTTCTGCCCCGCTTCCTATCATGAGATGCTGCCACTTCGCTCTGGAATCCATCAGCCCTCTTGGGAAGCCCCACAGGCTGGTGGCTCCTGCCAGTGGCCATGACTCAGTCACCTGGAAAAAGCAACAACGGGACTTTGAAAATCTAGAATCTCATTTGTGGCAGATAGGATACCCCTGTGTCTCCAGGCTTTGGCATCCTTCCTATGTGAACAGGGGGCCTCCCCACCCTGTTTCATGAGCAGACCACGTTAAAGCTGCAGAGCTGAGATTCATAGAAGTAAAACCCTGAGTTATTTCCCTGCTTCAGCCAAGCAGCAAGGCTGGACAACCTGTGACAAGCGATCTGTGCGCTCTTGAAGCAGTCTGAGATGTTCCCACTCCGCACGGGACACGGTTTGGGACACACAAAGCAGCTCCACCGCCAGTGGGCTACTGCCCTTGTCCCCTGGCGATGGGGACTCCTAGCCTGCCCCGACCCACCCGGCATCGTGAGGTCACAGAGGGGGTGGCAGGGCTGTGGAATGTGATGGCAGACACGGAGGGGTGCTCAGCACCCACCAGGTCCCCGCAGAGGGGTGGTGCCTGCCCGCAGCCCCCCTGATCCAGAGCAGTGTCTGTCAGCTCAGGGGAGGGGAGGGAGACCGCGAACACGTCCCGAGAGCCCAGGCCTCCCAAAAGGCTGCTAATGCCCACACAGCTCCGGCAGGGAGTTCCCATCCACCTACTGCAAATTGTGAAATAACTCTCTCCAAGAAGATGACATCTGTTCATCTTCCCCACACCTCCCTTAGGTCAGAACCGCTCATGAGTCAAATAGGTAAACTGAGGCACACATCTTATGAAGCACCATTATTTCTTCATTTATTCGTGATTGCAATTGCAGGAGCAGCTCCCTCTGGCAAGCAGGAAGGTCCTCAACCTTTATCAAAAACTGAAGAAGTTTATAGACCGTATCTTTTCAGGGCAACACCACCCTCTCCCCAAATTTACAGCCTATCACAAAGCTATTACAAGGCAGTTACTCGGCTGCTTTTAATATGTTAGATTTCTCTACCCAATATGTTGTATATAAGTTCTTAAATTCCTAAGCATATCTTGTACTGTGCCAGAAAGGTACCAGGAGATAACATTTCTCTTCTCCAAAATACTTTCTCAGCCATTTCTTGGCAAAAAACAGCTCATGCAATCATATTTTGCAGGAATATTACAGGTTCAGTTCAGCAAGGCCCTCCATCTTAATGCTAAAACTTCCATTTTGTAAAAACACAAGTGGCCGAACTCTCACACGTACCAAGGCCCTGAAGTCTCTTTTTGATTGCCCTTGGGCTGTGCGTTGCAGCTCCGTGAGATCCCACATGGACAAGCAGGAATGGGCAATAGCACAGGGCTGTACCAGGCTAGGAACATCCTAGGGATGCCCCTAACCTGGGACCCAGGGCGGCAGCAGACTTCCCGAAGGGGAGGGTCTGTCTGGCATATCAGACCCTCTGTTCCGCTCGGAATGGAGTCCTCTGCAAATATAACCTGTCTTTTCTTCCCCATAGAGGTGGCTATAATATGGAGGTAGGGGCTGTCTGACCGTGGCCACATCTCTGGGGTAGATGAGCTGCCATCCACATCTATTGCCTGACCTTCCATCTCCAGAGCCTCCCAGCTGCTGTGCAGAGGAAGCTGGGAAAGCAAGGTGGGCAAGGAGGGGCTTGCCCTGCCACCCTGACTGTGGACTTGCCCCCACTCACTCCTTAGTGAGAGGGAGGGTGTAGGATCCTCTTCATCCCGGCTTTGTGTTGGGGGCTGCTCCTCTTGGTGTCCTGGGGAGGGCAGAGCAGGGCTCCATGGCCCGTCCCTCAGATTCCCTGGTTCTAAAACTATCTCCTTCCTCAGGCTGCTCTGCCACCAGCACTTCATCCTGTTGCCATCTCTCTCCCAGCCGCTCTGTCTGCTGCTGCCACTTCTCAGGGACAGGCTCTGGCATTCCCTGCAGCCTGGGACCTGGGTGGCTGCACTCAGTGTGGTGAGCACAGAGGATGCAGCTCTCTGCCGGGTGGACGCTCCAGCCCAGCTCCTTCCAAGAGGGTGACGGTTCCCCCTGGACTCACTCCCTGGCTGTACGGTGAAGCCACCCGCCCTGCACCTCCTCTCCTGGCTGAGCCAACACCACAGGGTTGTAGCCAGCACTAATGATCTGCACCCTGAGCGTCCAAAGGGCCTCTTGAGCACAAACACAGGCTTATGGTCCTCTACAACCAAGAGTCACCAGTGGAAGGGCTGTGTTTATACACACACGCTCAGCTTCTGAAGATGCACGCTGACTTTGTTTCTCTTCTGCCTGGAGCAAAGCGAGTCACGTTCCAGTTGAAATCAAATAATCCCAGAAAATCCGTGGAACTTTAGACTTTCTGGAAGAGTTTTGGAATATCCACAAAGGCAAATAGAGAGATTTTGAGAAGCATTCCAGTAGTCATATGAAAATGATTTGGGGGAAATACACACAATGCAAACCACTCTAGGGAATATGAGTCTTCCAGCAAATAATTCTTTCAGTTTTGCATTTCTTGGATAAAAGACTACAAAAATAGGGAAGTATTATAATCCCATTTGAGGGTTATTCGTTCTGACTGAGAGGGGTCGCAATGCACTGACAGGTGAGGTAAGTGCTATGTGGTCTGTTCACAAGCAGAGAATGGAGCATAGGCTTCTACATTTCTGTTACGTACATTCATGCCTCTTTCTTTTCCCTCCATGTGTCACTATTCAGCTACCTAACCAGCAACCCACTTGGTTCTCCCCTCAAAAATAGCAATATAAATAGGGGATAATCATAGTGAAATCACTAACTTAAGCCAGTTTAAGCAGAGAATCAGGCCTCAAAAAGTAATAGTGAGTTTTGAATTTGCTTTTCCAGTCACAAGCCAAATTCAAAGGTCATGCAATGTACTGTTGGATCAGAGGAGTCTGAAAGCCTCTTTTCACTGCAAGAAAGTAATATGCAGAAAAATCAGACCCCAGCATCCTCACAAAAAGGAAGAGTGTCTTGATGTGGCGTTATAAGAATCTTCCTGTCCAACTACAGAGCTCTTACACACATTAAACCGGAAGTGTTAACAAAATGGGGTGTGTTCATAGTGAATTTGTTGCAGGCAAACAACATCCGAACGTGGAAGTGAGCCAAGAATTCTTTGGTGGCCCATGTGAAATGAGCTCTTAGTTTCATTCTGTTTTCTAAGTTGATACGTGTCCACATTAATGACATGCAAAATATTCATGCAGAAAGGGGTGTAGGCTCACAGTTCCAGGATTTTTCTTTTTCTTTTGGTTACAATTTTGAAAACCAGTTCAGTTTGGCAAAACCAATCCATTCTGTATAAAAATCGGTTTAGCAGAAGTGGATTTCTTTCACAGAAAAACCTGTGACTCTCACACAGGCAAACTATGTATCACAAAGTGACCTTCATCACTAGGCTAACTGGTCTTTAATCCTAATTTACTAGGAAGCTAGAAGTTTTAAACAGTATTTGGGAGATAACTGAAGCTAAATAATGTCATGCTTCCTAGATTAGACCATGCATGGTCTTCCTGCCAAGTGCCTTATCTAGAATAATTATTCTTTTGTAGGGAAAGACAATACATCATGGTTTTTAGTTTCTAATTTACTGTTTGTCTCATTCCTTCCTGTGCACTAAATAATGGAGACTTCATCTCTTCTGTACTGAAAGGAGAAAACTTTGCAACTTTAAATCTCACTTCTGTTCCCAAATTTCATTTTTAAGCAGTCCGAACATCAGAGCTTTCACTTCTGGTGACACTGCCTGAAAAAGGAGGCTATTCCACAATAGAGGGGCAAGGAACTTTTACTTTGATTCTGCTTGAATCTGTTCCACCTTGCAGACAACATTTACAGTTCTTCAGTTACACAAATGAGCAGGTGAGGATGACCTGTTGCCCTGTGACTAGAGAAGGAAATCAGATCTTGATGGCTCTGCCTACTAGAGAAGATGACAAAAAAAGAGCAACAGCTCACATAGAAAAGACCCTTTTTCCAAGGTTTTGAAGAGAGTGAGATGTAAAACACAGCCTGTCCCCAGCATTTCCTGACTTATTGGAGGGGATAGTTTCCTGCACAGAGCTTCCCTGCCCTCTTCTCTATTCTGGACAACCAAAGTCTTTTCCTGCCGTGTACATACATCACTTAATTCTGCATTCTCAACCCTTCTGGAATTTGGGTCATGATACCTACTGACAGAAAGGACTTTAGAGGACACAGCTGGGAGAAAGATTGCAAGAAGCAGAGGTAAGCTGCCTTTCAAGTGTAACCAGAGTTCTTATGATGTAACTAAAAGTCTGCTCTGGCTCCCAAAACTCATGAAAAGCTTCATCCTCACGGTGTTGAGACATGAGACACATTAGCCAAGGTCTCATTTAATCAGCTTAGGGACCTGAATAATGCTGACAGTAAAAACAGCTCATGGCAGTCTGCTCTCCAGAGTTTTAGCTTTCTAAGCAAACCAGAAAAGTTCTTCCCCAAAACCTCATAATCTGGCAAGAAGGATTTATCAAACACACAATTTTAAAACTGTACTTCTCAGTGGTAAGTGCAGCAGTTTTAGCCCCTTCATTGCAATGGACACCTCTTCAGGATATTCTAGGTCATTCAGAATTTACCTTCAATGCCTCTAGGGCCAGCAGAGCAGGAGCCTCACCAGCCGCTGAGTAAGGTAAGCAGGATAGGAGAGGTTCAACCAAGAGTCCTAGTCACCAGTAAGCTCCTAGCGATGAATCAGGTTTAAGGAGAAGCCAGGAGCAAGTACAACCTAGAACTAATTTTTCTGATGGCAAACATGGTCAGACACAGCCCAGTGACGGCAGATGGGTCCATATGACAATGCAGAACTGAGGCCAACCCAGGCAGTCAGTGGATGGTTCAGGATCCACATCAAAGAGATCCATGGCTGAGCTACAAACCACCAATGCTACAGCAGAGCTTGAACTAGGAGCAAGGTCTCAAGACTGAGTTTAAATCCCACAGACAGGGTGGAGGCCTCAGGTGAGGCTGGTCAGGGCCATTAAGGCTATTAGTGCTCTCTGGCCTCTCACACCCTCCCAACTCACACTCATATCTCTTCCTTTTTATTTCTCTGTTTTTCTTCTTTTTCTTTGCGAGGGGAGTGTACAGTGCTTATTGTTCTGGTAAGACCTTCTCAAACAGGTGGGTGGATCTTGCATTGAGAAATGAAAGGGGCCAAAATTAGACACTAGCTGATCTGATCTCCACAGGGAATAGTCTCAGTGGTGGTGGTCTGACACCATCACACTTTGCTCCTGGGGCTCAAGGGCTGGAGTCAGAGCTAGTCAGTGGAGTAGAACACAGCCTTTGAGGAAATCCAGGCCCAGGCTTTTGGATATCTTGGTTCAAGAACAGAACAGAGTCTTCTGAGCATCAGCTGTGGCGTTGCTGAGTTACTCTGTTCAGTAAGCAGGCTACAGTCTGCTTCATCAACAACAGTTCCCCATGGTCAATCTGTCCAAGGCAGCCTGCTTGGTTTTGCTGCAGCATCACTGTCGTGTGGGGTGGTGGAAGGAAGCAAGTGAGGTTCAATGATGTGAAAGGAGCACCACAGCAAAGCCCTTCTCAGCTTGTGTGAGAAACACCTTAAAATTTTGTGGGGTTAGCATATTGATCACACGTTACTATGCAATTTGTACGCTAAATGCAACACAACAAGCTTTCACACTGTGCCAGAGCAGAAGTCAAGTATGCACATCTGTACAAGCTCATGTTTCCTCAGCAGTGACAAGTAGGGGCTGTGCGTATGTGCTGAAGAGCAAAGGTGACTGTAATAGGGTTTGTTTACCAAACAGGCCATGGAAGTAGCGTAACCAAGACCCAGTGAATCCTCATGGAATTAGGGCCCTAATTCCTTTATGCTTTTTTGAGGACACCGAACATTAACAAATTATGCGAGATGACAGCAGCAGCATTCTTAATCAGTGAGTATTCCCACTGTGTTTTTCTATTCTCGCAGATAAATTTTGTCTAGGATGTTACCCGTGCTTTAATTCACTCATGTATTTCCCTCTGGAACAAAATACTTCATTAACATTCTGCATTCTTAAAAACTCCAAAATGAACATCTAGGTGTTTTAAAGCTGATCCCTAAACCAAAACAGGCAGACCACAAAGACAGGACATTTGTAACCAGGGTTTTCATACACAGTGCAATCCATCCTTCCCAAGGAAAGCTCGCTGGCTGGCTTAGTACAGCTGTGCCAGCCAGCCCTGGTGAAGGAACACAAGTAGAATCATACTAGCGTGGCAACCTCTTACTAAGCTCTTTGCATACCTCTGCAGTATGCCGTTTAGATAGCCAGCATTTGTCTTTAGCTCATAAACTTAGATCTTGGGAAGAAATGCTTTCCTGTGAGGGTGGGGAGACACTGGCCCAGGTTGCCCAGAGCAGGGGTGGCTGCCCCATCCCTGGAGGGGTTCAAGGCCAGGTTGGATGGGGCTTTGAGCCCCCTGACCCAGTGGGAGGTGTCCCTGACCATAGCAGGGGGTAGCTACTGGATGAGCTTTAATGTCCTTTCCAACACAAACCATTTTATGATAGTTCTGTGATAAAGGTACAACTCCAGCCTCAGGAGATTCCTCTGTAGTCACACAGGCTCTGGTTATAGCACCAAATGGAACAGGGTGAGTCAAAGGGTTTGAGCTCTGGTGGTTACAGTCAATACCATGCAACTCTTTGCTGTCTCCCATGCACAGTTGTGGTCTATGCTCCCTAGCAGTCTTCAGAGCAACATCTAGACCCGGTTCTGGGATAAACAAACTCCAGGGCTTATGGGTAACATAGGAAAGAGTGCACCAGCATGGTTTCTTTACCTTACACTGTCCAGGAGACTTTACATCCTCAGAAATTCCCAGTATACATTCATGGTACTTCCCATGGCATGCAGCATCTTTGTACTCACAACATGAAACCACCATTTTGATGGGCTACAATACAGTTCTTGCACTATTTCCAGCATCTTGAACTGAGAAAAAACAAGAATGAGAAAACTAATAACTGTGTGTTAAGAGTCACACAAACAGCGCAGAAAACACAGCTACGTGAATGTAGCCAGCCTGCATCCTTTGGCATCTGGATGAGAAAGCTGTCCACGATTTATTTAGCAAGGAAGAACAGGCCCAAAATCCAGGAGTTTACACTCATACATAGCCCGAACCTACAGCCTGGTACTATAGCAAGGTATTCAGGACTCCAGATCAACAGATAAGATTCTGTCCACATGTCCAGCCCCTGTGTTGCTATCCCATGGCTTAGGGAAACAGGCTTAGTCAAACAGTAAATATAAATATATATATGTGTGTGTGTGTGTGTATTTACACTGGTGGCACATGTTTGTATCTAAAAATGCACTCAGACTATCCAACATGTAGCTGTCAACAGACTTCTTACTACAAATGTATGACTAACAAATCCCCACGCAGACATCCCAGACTCATATGATGATACTGAAATCCCATTAGGAGCAGCTTAACACATTGACAAGAACCACAAGGAGAGCAATGTTCTTTGCACATGTAAAACCAGAATGTATGTGGGATGAAAGGAGGAGAGGGGAATAAAAGAACTTTTTGAATGCATATGAACCCACTAATAATAGTAGTATTACTTCACAGGAAAGAATACTTATGATATCAGAAACCACCAAGACATCTGTTTATTTTAATATTAAAGAAGATATTCCCTAAAGGACATGCAATTGTGTTGCAAGGACTCCCAGACCAACTTCAGTGGCAGCAAGATACGGTTACTCAACCACAGATCGCCTGCAGACAGTGAATCAGACTGCAGAGATTCCCAGTCAGCAACCCAAAGAGCGACGAGCATCAGATCCGCTGGCTACAGTCAAACCGTGCATATGGGAAACATTCTGGGTCTCTGAGGACTCGATATGTCTGGGCTGTGACCTAGACAGAGTGTGGAGCCGTGCATACTAATTCTGATGCCAGAATCTTTGTTGCTAATGCTAAATGAGGATAAATGGATGGTAATTGTAGATTATATGGCTGCAAGCTGGTGATAACTGCCACCTGCACAGATCTATGCTCTGCTGTAGTCTGAAGTGCTCAGATACAATTAGAGTGATCAGAGGGGATCCAGCAGGGCATAGTCCCACTCAATCTTATGGTACATTAACATCCACGTCTCTAATCTATTCATTCATCTAGCAAAAGGCAAAAATAGGACAGTTTATTCCTAGTATGACTTGAATTCAGTCCGGTCATTCCATGAATGAATTTAGCCCTGACCTGCAACAGACACTGGTGCAAACACTCCCTTCAGATACTTAGACAGAACTTCCGTTAAAGCCCTCACATCACTGGTATTTAATAAAACAGCTGGTAACAGAAAGATTTTAAATCCTTGTCTTTTAGGCAGAAAGTCAGTCCTTAAACTATAAATCTGCCTGTGCTGGCAGTGAGTAGTTTTCATGGCCACACGGCCAGGTTAAGTGAAAACTGCGCAGCTCTGAATGTGCAAAACTTGTATGGTACGAGGACAACGACTTAGTGCTTCAAACAGACAGTGATGACAAGCTGGAGCCAGAAGGCACTTTCTCTGTACAGGATTTTACAAAAACATCTTTCTCGTGATCCTAAAAAAGAGAATAGTTTAAAAAGAGAGATGCTACTAGCAACATCAATTATTGTTCCTCCTTCACTCCCTGGACATTTAGAAATAACTGTGGTCACGCCTGTGCTCTGAGGCAGACTGACAGAACACAGTCAGACACCAGCTCTGGTGCCTAGCACAGCTCCACTGGCAGCTGTGGATAGAAAAGGAAGAAAATCTTAAGAAAGTTTTGCTGATTTATGCACGAACTGGAATGGGAGGTAAATATTTAATGGGTAAAGATAGAGAAGAGAAGCAATGCTTTGGTCACTGCTGTTCTGTTCTGCTCTTATTGCACTTTCATTTTACAAAACAGTTATTTAAAATAAAACCCACTAAAAGGATTATAATTTGGGGTTTGTTCTTTGAAAATTGTGAAAATTTACTTCGGAAAGAAGAGACAAAACAGATGAAAGAACACGCCACACCACAGATATTAGTCAAATTGGTTAATACTACGGCTATGAGCATGGCACAGGAGAGTCTGTGATCTCCAGGCTAAGTTCATTAGCTTTGATGTCTCCCGAGGGCAAATAAGCAGAACAAGGCTCACCGTTGATATAACTTGAATTCAGGATGTTAATCTGTTGGATTCTGGAAATACATTTATTTTTGCATGAGACGATGCACACACCACAGTCAGCTGTGGTGCGATGTGCAAGATTAAAGTTTGCAAAAAAGTACTTTTTAATTAAAAATGTATTGCCAATATCCTCAGAATTTCCCAGTGGAGAACACTAGACTAATACAGTCATAGGTCTCTGGCAAATGCCTGAGAATTTACATATCCCTTTTGAATTAGCCAGCATCCACAATTCACATTATTTTACACAGAGGATTTTTTTTTGTCCAATATTTCTTATATTTACAGCACTTCAAAACACCCTGTACTGTGCAGATGGAGAGTAAGGCCACAGAAACAGCAGGTGTTCTCTTGGCCCCTTCATATACCTTCAGTTTCCTCTTGTGCAGGAGGAATCCAGCCAGGTTTATGCTTTCTATAGGCTACGGTTTTTCCATTTGGTCAGCTTAAATATGCAGCTGAGGTTTTTGTTTCTTTGACTGTTTTTCAGAAGCATGCAGAACCTGAGCTCAAAAGATGGACAGTTGCATGGTTTTGAATACTAAAGTCATATTAGTCTATACCTGTCAGGTAGCTGTTGACTCCCTACAATCTCTTTTTGTTCTGTAAGAGCTCCACTTCATTCTCGTAGCTTGGTGTTTTAAGTTAACAGATTCAATTTTTCCATAGTGCCACTTGCCACACACACATTTGAGCCTATTAACTGTACAATGGTCATGAAGGCTGAGAAGATAAAGTCATCGTTTATGAGATGCTACTGTGATGAAGGCAACCAACCCAAGGAACCATGAGTGGTTATAAACTGGAGAGGAGCAGATTTAGACTAGACATAAGGATGAGTTTCTTCATGATGAGAGTGGTGAGGTCCTGGAACAGGTTGCCCAGGGAAGCTGTGGATGACCCATCCCTGCAGGTGTTCCAATATGATGCAACTTTGGGGTTGGGTTTTTTTTTTACTTTTTGTGGTTTGTCTTCTCTAAAGTGAGCAAGAGTGGGAGAACCCTGAAGGTTTTGATTTCAAAAGTCAAAGTTATTCTTTTTATGGTGGCTTGTAGGTCAGCAGGAGGAGAGAGGACACTTCCATTTAGCCTTACAGCCCTTCTTTCTGAAGGACACAAGCATAAACATTTTACAGCTGAATGTCTAACTCTATGCGTGCAGATTCAAGGTACAATGTCCACACAGGTCTGCAAGAGCCAGCAATTGTTGTTTTCAAACATAGGTGTATAATTTAGTATTAATCATTTTGATATGCCTGTCTAGTTAATAGAGATCATCCTTTTCCATAAGGGAAATAATAACTTGGAATCCAGAGACATGCTAACGTCTTAATTATTTTCATAGAATCATAGAACAGTTTGGGTTGGAAGGGACCTTAAAGCCCATCCAGTTCCAACCCCCCTGCCATGGGCAGGGACACCTCCCACTCAATCACATTCCTCAAAGCCCCATCCAACCTGGCCTTGAACATCTTTTCAATCTATTTTGTATCAGCCTTGTTCCCTGGTGATGCTGGTCTCCCTGGTATTTTGAAAGACCTTACCAAGACAACCTGTGGACTCAGGGAAAACAGCCTCTTGTTTCCAAGACAGCAGAAATATGTCCCAGTAGTGTGAAAAAAAAACCTCACCTACAAAAAATATCAAACCCAGGTGGAACACGTTTTACTTTAAATGGGGATAATTAAGGCAGGAGTGAAAAGACTACACACTGGGCTGAGAGTGCTCTGTGTTTTTCTATTTCATCAAAGTTGTAGTTACATTTTTGTTTGCTGAAATAATCTAGAAGATCAAAACCCTCACTGAATTCACAGATCTATGACAGATGAGCTGCTGGGACAGCACTGAACTCTGACACCAAAGACTTGCAATCACGTCATTAGAATTGAAGAGGAAGCTGTTATGGGGCAAACCAGTCCATTGCCTAATATCCTAAGAAAGAGCTATTCATTATCTTGGAGTCTAGAATCACCTGAAATAAAGGTATTTGTGCCAAAAACATTCAGACATGTGACTATGTCACAGCATTTTTCAGAAGCAACATCAGCTCATTGAGCCTATCCTTATTTTCATTGATAAAAACCATCAAATTTATTATGAAGGCTAAAAAGCCTTGTGTTGCAAGGACAAGAGTCGTGGTACATGCAGTGAAAGCTTGGGAATGAGGGCTGCTTTGGACTTAGTGGGGAAAATTGTCAAGAGACAAAAACTGACAATGAAGTGTTGGATAAGAAATGGCACGAGAAGGAGATAGCGGGGGACAAGGGGAGGAAACTGTAAAGAAATATCTCCACATAAACTTTATAGAAGGTTTTAACTAGCAGAAAATGTGAAGCATAAATGAGCACAGCTCCTCTGACTTCAGGGACCTCCTGACACACTACCGGGATTTCATAAATGAAAATGAGGTAAAATGACATGAAATCCTGGCTTCACTCACATCAGTAGAAGTTTTTACATTATCTTCTCCTTGGAGCAGGACTTTTAAGTTTCTTGGGTTTGCATTCACCAGGAGAAAGGGAAATCTGGCAGCAGAACGCACGGCTTGAGTACCCCATAGCCAGATAAATCATCTACGTCCTTTAAAGAATTGACAGATAAGCTTATTCCCAGTGGAGAGGACATGTTGGAATAGAGTTAATAAGCACAAGATTTTAGTCATTGCTTAAGCAGGTAATAAACCCTCTGGGACTTGTTGAAGATGTTGCCAGGTAGAGCACAACAAATATCATCTGCAGAGGCTTTTCAGGATGTTGCTTTGTGAAGAAACATGGTCTGTTCTGAGGGTTATATCTACCAAGTGTGAAAACAAGCAGAGGCATACTGTAAAGAAAATGTGGTTGTTGAATATATATCCAGGGTAGCAGGTAAGATGTTATGGCTGTCACTGTTACAGCTTTTTAGTTTGGATTCCACTAACTAATTGGATTATGGCTAGATTAATCGTGTTTCTCTGTTCATGTTGCAGTTGAATCTCCCAGGTGCCACGTCCTGCAGCCAAGCTTACACTGGCTTCATAAAGATGAGAACAGGAGAGGCTTATCAAGCTTCACTTTCAATTGAAAATGGACTTCTTATAACAGGAATTAACAGAAAAACAAGTGAACAAGAATGTAGTAAACAAGCAAGAGCACATAGTTCATCAGAGCAACCTGAAGCGAGCACTGAGCAGGGCTCACACACTGAGCTCTGGAACACAAAGCTGCAAGAGCACAAAGACCAGAAAAGCAGGATTATTTTCTAAAGACACAAGGTGAAACATTGCCTTTTATTTGGCTACCAGCTTTACTACTTCCTAAAGGCAGTTCTTTGCTAGCCTGGCTTGGTCAAAAAAAAGTCTCTCTCTAGACAGAGGGATCATCCAAGACTTTATGCACCAAATGAGGACAGTATGTCCCAGAACTACCACAAAAATATTAATTATTGTTTACAATACTACAGTGAAAGGAAATGCAAAGGAAGAAATCTGTGGGCAACTCTCCCACTTTCCAGCCCCAGCAAATTTTCGCAGACCTGTGTTGTGTGTCTCATTCACCTCAGACTGCTTTGCTTTAAAGGTTCTTATGAAAAACACCTTCTGCAGAGGCTGCTCAGGATGCTGCTTCTGGATATGTGATACTGCCTAGATGAGCAGGGCTGCTGTGTGTGACTGCTGTATCAGATTTAATTAAAAACTCCAGGCTAGCACACAAAAAACTGCAATGAGGAATTCTCCCAACTGCAGACACCAAGTTTGGCATGTCAAGATTTGTTACCAAATCTTATAATCATTCTAGGCTGGTAAATAGTTTCCTTTCCAATCTATATTCGGGAATTACTGCAGAGAATTCAAAGACAATGGAGAGATGCGGTAAGGAAAGCAGATGGCAATTAGTTTTGTGTTAAATAAGAATGTGTTTTGAATGTTATAAGAATAAATGGTCTTCAGACGCAGCTTTAGCAATTGCAATATCAGTAGAAAAATAATCTCTTAAATGTTATTTTCCCTCCAGAAAAGTGAGCATTCATGCTGGCTGCTTCATTTCATTCCTTCTCCTGACTTCTAAGCTGAAATGTCAGCTCAAACTCTATTAACAGTCCCTCACTTTAGACTTTGCTATGTCACTGTTGAAGTAACTTTTGAATTTCCATTTCAACAGCTCAAAGAAAAACACCTCCAAACTTTGGATATACAAGATACAGGGATTAAAACTGTAGACTGCTTACATGTCTCCCAGTTGTTTTGTCTGAAACAAAAGGGTTGGTTGGGTCCATAATTCTGTTGTGTGTAATATCTAAGCTATAAAGTAACACTGAGACTGGACCATACTCAGAAAAGTTAATCAAGGATGTTTTCCTGTAGGATATTTACCTGAAATCATGTCACTGCCCTTACCTGCTCTACTTCTTTCTGACTATGGTATGAGTCACTTAGTGAGGCTACAGCACCAAAAGAAACATTTTGTAGCTTCTCTGCACAAATACTCTAGGTGTATACATTCATCTTCTACCGCAATATTTTTAAAAGTTTATAACCGCCTCCTAGTTTTTGTGCTGGCAGCCGTGCTCTAAAGCAAATAAAAGAAATCATCTGGGTTAAAAGCATCTTTGATAGCTTTTATCTAAAGTCTGGTCACTTCCCCGATCCACTTCCCTCATAACCTGCAGCAAAGGCACATCGGAGAGGTGGCAAATTATGAACTTCAAATAGAGCTGAAAGCGTCCCAAGATTTGAGGCAGATAGTTTTAAAAACAAGCACAGAAGTTCCTAAGTCGCTCTAGTTTCATTGGAGAGCAGATCACCACTGCTTAAGAGTGGTGATACCTTGGTTTAAACTCAGAGGCATCCAACTCCACCTTGAAAATGTGTCCAAATCTTTTTCAGGAGTTAGTCTGGTGGTCCTAAGATATTAGGACGTATGCAGAGCAACTCTCCGCTTAGAGTGAGATGGAGTTAGTCCTGTCCAGTGACTCTCGGTGTACTTGTCTAAGTCGGGATGGCATCAAGAAAACTGTAAGACATCTGTATCAACTGGTAAGCCAATGGCTTTTAATTTAGACTCCAGTCTGTACTGATAATGCTGAATAGGGAGGACCAGGAACTAATACCTAGTTCTAACACCAGATTTTACTTACCAGCTCACACCCGCACTGCCTGCAGCTGGCCTTTTGTAGAGCAAACTTATCTTAGATAAGATTTTGAATGTTAGATAAGATTTTGAATATTCATTTAACAAAACATGAAATAGATAGTAGAGTTTGATACAGGAAAGAGGTTTTTGGTAATTGTCTAGAATTTGAGATTATTATACCTTTGGTAGGTACTCTTCATTCTTTTATGCAATGGAGGAGTATGATTAAGTAGTAATGAATAGAAATTTAGAAATTTTAAATTAGAATTTTCCTCCACCACATGGACATTTCTCCCTATTCATTGTCGCCCACAATGTATTTATTTTAGAAACCCTTTCCCCTATATTCTGTAGGAGGGACATCTGACACTATTTTGTACAATTCAGAAGGTTATGTTCTCAGTTGTTTCTGAAGTGCCACCACAGAATGTAGAAATACATCAGCAATTATCTGTATTGAATTTTGGCAGTCAGCTTGAGAGACAAATGATGTACCTCACAAGATAGAGATGAATAAGCATAATCCATGCAGATGTTTTCTTCCTCCCCATCAGTTTATTTCAACTGCCTCTGGAACATGCTCAATTTTTTTGCCTTTTGAGGTCCACAGCTTAACTTAAAGAAGAACACAGCCAGGAAATGTTCTCTTTACTCTCCTCTCAAATAAAGACTTTTTTTTGGAAGCAAATATAGGTCAACTTTCAACGGCTATCCGATTGAATACAAGATAACTTGTTCTTGAAAGGAAGTGTTGATCCATAAGAAAATGTTAGCGGTAAGTTCTTAAAATTAGCTGATGGTTCTTCCTTAAGATCTATGCATTTATATTCTATGCCTTTACAACTCTATTAGTTACCAATGATTTATCAGAAGCTATGTTTTTGAGATCATTAAATTTACCCATTTTCTCCTCTCCAAAGTGTGCCAGAGCAGTTCCAGGAGACAGATGATGAGTGGTGAAGTAAAAAATCCTAGTCTTCAAGTCGCAGACCAAGCTCATATATGTTCACATCTCGCAAAAGAGACATATTCCTAAAAGTTTCTCTAGCACCTTGCAAAGTGGAGAATAATCTGCCAAACACTGTGTCAGTTACTCTTACGCTTTGGCAACACTAACTAAAAAGAATCATGTTGTCTCATTTGCACCTTAAGGTGGGAATTGGCAGGGTGTGGGAACCCAGAAATTTCAAATAGAAATTTCAGATTAGAATTTTCCTCCCCCCAATTAACATTGAAATTTCTAAATTTCTATTCATTGCTATTTAATCTTACTCTTTCATTGCATAAAAGAATGAAAAGTAGCTACAAAATATTTTAAATACCTCAAATTCTAGACAACTACCAAAACCCACTTGCTGTTATCAAAATCTACTATCATCTATATGATGGGGAGGAGGAAACCATCTGCATGGATTATGCTTATTCATATCTATCGTGTGAGGTACATCATTTGTCTCTCAAGCTACCTGCCAAAAATATATACAGAAAATTCCTAATATATTTCTTTATTCTACGGTGGCACTTAAGATCCAACTGAGAACATAACCTTCTGTATTGTACAAAATAGTGCCAGATGTCCCTGCTACAGTTTAGAGGAGAAGGGTGGGACAAAGATACATACGTTATGGGTGACAATAAATAGGGAGCAATGTCGACATGGTGGAGGAAAATTCTGATTTAAAATTTCTAAATTTGTATTCCTCACTATTTAATCTTACTCTTCCATTGCATAGAAGGATGAAAAGTGTCTACCAAAGATTTAAAATATCTCAAATTCTAGGCAATTGCCAAACCCCTATTTCTATTATCCAACTCTACTATATATTGCATTTATTGGTAAGTGAATATTCAAACATCTTGAAGAAAATTTCAGATGGATTTTAAGGTAAAATTTGACCTTCATAAAGGTATAAATTTGATTTCTATGATGTAAAGAAGAGTTCTTACTGCTTCCTCAAGATTTCTACGTAGGGATGGGGTTACGGTTAGGGACATACGGTTTGGGTCCTTAGGGTTAGATTTATGGTTAGTGTTACCGACATTAGGTTTAGGGCTACACCTATGGTTCGGTTTATGATTTGGGTTAGCGACATTAGGGTTAGGATTAGGGTTAGTGATATTAGGGTTAGGGTTAAGGTTAGATTTCCAAAGACCAGACTACTTCCAGGGCCCAACCCGTTCCCAAACCCCAGCTTTTTCCCATGCTCTGCCCCATCCTAAGCCCCTCCTTTTTCCATGCCCCACTAATTCCAAAACTCCAGCCATGTCCAACACCCCGCCCATTCCCGTTCATCACACCATCACAACTTCTGCTTATTTCCCACTCCCGAAAAATTCCCACGCTCTGTCTCTTCCCCTGCTCAATCCCCTGCCTCACCCATACCAACACTGCACAGATTCCTGCGGCCTGGCTATTGCCACGCTCCTTCTATTCTCACACTAAGCCCGTTCCCATGACCTGCTTCTTCCCACGCTCCACCTATTTCCCACGCCTCGCCAATTCCCACCACCTGCTTGCTCCCATGCTCCATCATCAGCCGCGCCTGATCTCGCACCCCACCCATTCCCACGCTCTGCTTTTCCCACGCTCTGCCAATTCCCAAACCCCACCCATTCCCATGCTCTGCCTGTACCTACGCCCCACCAGTTCCCATGCTCTGACTGTTCCCACGCCCTGTGTTTTCCCATACCCCACCCATTCCCGCACTCTTCCTGTTCCCACTCCCTGCCCGTTCCCGCGCCCCAACAATTACCACGCCCTGTCTGTTCCCATGTCCCTCCCATTCCCATGCTCTGCCTGTTCCCACACCCTGCCCCTTCCCAAGCCCCACCCTTTCCCACGCTCTACCTTTTCCCATGCCCTGCCCCTTCCCAAGCCCCGCCTATTTCCCACGCCCTACCCACAGCGTGAACATGGGAGGGGCAAGGAGAAATTTAGACAGTAGCGTCATGTAATCAAACACAGAGATCAATATCATCAGCGAGTGTTCCATTTCTTGAGCTTAGCTGTTTCTTTATAAACCCTTTTTGGTCACATTCCTGGGTGCCCACGAGGGTATCTCCAGTGTATTATTGGTTAAAGGTAGCTGTCCATAAAGCTATTACTAACATATAATTTGCTAAAATACTGCGCATGCTAAGAAACCAAGTTACATTCAAATAAACTATGTTGATAGCTCTCTTTAATCATTTTTCTTTCAGCTGGTGCTTGCTCCCACCCAACTAGCTCTTGTATTCCTTTCAGCTGGCCTTTGTTTATCTTTCAACTCTCTGTTTCAAGGCTTTGATAGAATTGCTCAGTCCCACAGCATCCAGGCCATCTTCTCTGTACAACATTCCCACAGGAAAAGACAGAGGGTGGGAATGGGTGGGGCATGAGAACGGGCAGGGTGTGGGAAGAGTCAGAGCATGGGAATGGGTGGGGTGCGGGAATGGGCGGGGCTGAGGTTGGAGCGTGGGAAAAAGCAGATGATGGGAATGGGCAGGGCGTGGGAAATAGGACGACAGTGGGAACAAGCGGGTCATGGGAAAGGGTTCGGTGTGAGACTAGAAGGAGCGTGGCAATAGCCAGGTTGTAAGAATACGTGCAGTGTCGGTATGGGTGGGGCAGGGGATGGAAGAGGGGAAGAGGCAGAGCGTGGGAACTGTTCGGGCATGGAAAATAAGCAGAACTTCTGATGGTGTGATGAATGAGAATGGGTGGGGTCTTGGACATAGTTGGAGTGTGGGAAGTAGTGGGGCATGGAAAGAGGCGGGGCTAAGGATCGGGCAAAGCATGGGATAAGGTGGGGCTTTGGAACGGGCTGGGCGTGGGAAATAGTCTGGTCTTTGGAACTCTAACCTTCACCCTAACCCTAAGGCTAATATCACTAATCGTAATCCTAACCCTAATGTTGCTAACCCAAACCATAAACTGAACAACAACCGTAACCTTAAAGCCAATGTCACTAACCCTAACCATCACCCTAACCCTAACGCCCCTAACCATAACCCTACCCCTACGGAGAAAACTTGAGGAAGCATTAAGAACTCTTCTTTACATCATAGAAATCAAATTTAATCTAGTATGAAAGGCTTAAAATTTACCAAACAATCCATCTAAAATTTTTTTCAAGATTTTGAATATTCATTTACCAAAACATGAAATAGATAGTAGAGTTTGATACAGGAAAGAGGTTTTTGGTAATTGTCTAGAATTTGAGATTATTATACCTTTGGTAGGTACTTTTCATTCTTTTGTGCAATGGAGGAGTATGATTAAGTAGTAATGAATAGAAATTTAGAAATTTTAAATTAGAATTTTCCTCCACCACATGGACATTTCTCCCTATTCATTGTCGCCCACAATGTATTTATTTTAGAAACCCTTTCCCCTATATTCTGTAGGAGGGACATCTGACACTATTTTGTACAATTCAGAAGGTTATGTTCTCAGTTGTTTCTGAAGTGCCACCACAGAATATAGAAATACATCAGCAATTATCTGTATTGATTTTTGGCAGTCAGCTTGAGAGACAAATGATGTACCTCACAAGATAGAGATGAATAAGCGTAATCCATGCAGATGTTTTCTTCCTCCCCATCAGTTTATTTCAACTGCCTCTGGAACATGCTCAATTTCTTTGCCTTTTGAGGTCCACAGCTTAACTTAAAGAAGAACACAGCCAGGAGATGTTCTCTTTACTCTCCTCTCAAATAAAGACTTTTTTTTGGAAGCAAATATAGGTCAACTTTCAACGGCTATCCGATTGAATACAAGATAACTTGTTCTTGAAAGGAAGTGTTGATCCATAAGAAAATGTTAGCGGTAAGTTCTTAAAATTAGCTGATGGTTCTTCCTTAAGATCTATGCATTTATATTCTATGCCTTTACAACTCTATTAGTTACCAATGATTTATCAGAAGCTATGTTTTTGAGATCATTAAATTCACCCATTTTCTCCTCTCCAAAGTGTGCCAGAGCAGTTCCAGGAGACAGATGATGAGTGGTGAAGTAAAAAATCCTAGTCTTCAAGTCGCAGACCAAGCTCATATATGTTCACATCTCGCAAAAGAGACATATTCCTAAAAGTTTCTCTAGCACCTTGCAAAGTGGAGAATAATCTGCCAAACACTGTGTCAGTTACTCTTACGCTTTGGCAACACTAACTAAAAAGAATCATGTTGTCTCATTTGCACCTTAAGGTGGGAATTGGCAGGGTGTGGGAACCCAGAAATTTCAAATAGAAATTTCAGATTAGAATTTTCCTCCCCCCAATTAACATTGAAATTTCTAAATTTCTATTCATTGCTATTTAATCTTACTCTTTCATTGCATAAAAGAATGAAAAGTAGCTACAAAATATTTTAAATACCTCAAATTCTAGACAACTACCAAAACCCACTTGCTGTTATCAAAATCTACTATCATCTATATGATGGGGAGGAGGAAACCATCTGCATGGATTATGCTTATTCATATCTATCGTGTGAGGTACATCATTTGTCTCTCAAGCTACCTGCCAAAAATATATACAGAAAATTCCTAATATATTTCTTTATTCTACGGTGGCACTTAAGATCCAACTGAGAACATAACCTTCTGTATTGTACAAAATAGTGCCAGATGTCCCTGCTACAGTTTAGAGGAGAAGGGTGGGACAAAGATACATACGTTATGGGTGACAATAAATAGGGAGCAATGTCGACATGGTGGAGGAAAATTCTGATTTAAAATTTCTAAATTTGCATTCCTCACTATTTAATCTTACTCTTCCATTGCATAGAAGGATGAAAAGTGTCTACCAAAGATTTAAAATATCTCAAATTCTAGGCAATTGCCAAACCCCTATTTCTATTATCCAACTCTACTATATATTGCATTTATTGGTAAGTGAATATTCAAACATCTTGAAGAAAATTTCAGATGGATTTTAAGGTAAAATTTGACCTTCATAAAGGTATAAATTTGATTTCTATGATGTAAAGAAGAGTTCTTACTGCTTCCTCAAGATTTCTACGTAGGGATGGGGTTACGGTTAGGGACATACGGTTTGGGTCCTTAGGGTTAGATTTATGGTTAGTGTTACCGACATTAGGTTTAGGGCTACACCTATGGTTCGGTTTATGATTTGGGTTAGCGACATTAGGGTTAGGATTAGGGTTAGTGATATTAGGGTTAGGGTTAAGGTTAGATTTCCAAAGACCAGACTACTTCCAGGGCCCAACCCGTTCCCAAACCCCAGCTTTTTCCCATGCTCTGCCCCATCCTAAGCCCCTCCTTTTTCCATGCCCCACTAATTCCAAAACTCCAGCCATGTCCAACACCCCGCCCATTCCCGTTCATCACACCATCACAACTTCTGCTTATTTCCCACTCCCGAAAAATTCCCACGCTCTGTCTCTTCCCCTGCTCAATCCCCTGCCTCACCCATACCAACACTGCACAGATTCCTGCGGCCTGGCTATTGCCACGCTCCTTCTATTCTCACACTAAGCCCGTTCCCATGACCTGCTTCTTCCCACGCTCCACCTATTTCCCACGCCTCGCCAATTCCCACCACCTGCTTGCTCCCATGCTCCATCATCAGCCGCGCCTGATCTCGCACCCCACCCATTCCCACGCTCTGCTTTTCCCACGCTCTGCCAATTCCCAAACCCCACCCATTCCCATGCTCTGCCTGTACCTACGCCCCACCAGTTCCCATGCTCTGACTGTTCCCACGCCCTGTGTTTTCCCATACCCCACCCATTCCCGCACTCTTCCTGTTCCCACTCCCTGCCCGTTCCCGCGCCCCAACAATTACCACGCCCTGTCTGTTCCCATGTCCCTCCCATTCCCATGCTCTGCCTGTTCCCACACCCTGCCCCTTCCCAAGCCCCACCCATTCCCACGCTCTACCTTTTCCCATGCCCTGCCCCTTCCCAAGCCCCGCCTATTTCCCACGCCCTACCCACAGCGTGAACATGGGAGGGGCAAGGAGAAATTTAGACAGTAGCGTCATGTAATCAAACACAGAGATCAATATCATCAGCGAGTGTTCCATTTCTTGAGCTTAGCTGTTTCTTTATAAACCCTTTTTGGTCACATTCCTGGGTGCCCACGAGGGTATCTCCAGTGTATTATTGGTTAAAGGTAGCTGTCCATAAAGCTATTACTAACATATAATTTGCTAAAATACTGCGCATGCTAAGAAACCAAGTTACATTCAGATAAACTATGTTGATAGCTCTCTTTAATCATTTTTCTTTTAGCTGGTGCTTGTTCCCACCCAACTAGCTCTTGTATTCCTTTCAGCTGGCCTTTGTTTATCTTTCAACTCTCTGTTTCAAGGCTTTGATAGAATTGCTCAGTCCCACAGCATCCAGGCCATCTTCTCTGTACAACATTCCCACAGGAAAAGACAGAGGGTGGGAATGGGTGGGGCATGAGAACGGGCAGGGTGTGGGAAGAGTCAGAGCATGGGAATGGGTGGGGTGCGGGAATGGGCGGGGCTGAGGTTGGAGCGTGGGAAAAAGCAGATAATGGGAATGGGCAGGGCGTGGGAAATAGGACGACAGTGGGAACAAGCGGGTCATGGGAAAGGGTTTGGTGTGAGACTAGAAGGAGCGTGGCAATAGCCAGCTTGTAAGAATATGTGCAGTGTCGGTATGGGTGGGGCAGGGGATGGAAGAGGGGAAGAGGCAGAGCGTGGGAACTGTTCGGGCACGGAAAATAAGCAGAACTTCTGATGGTGTGATGAATGGGAATGGGTGGGGTCTTGGACATAGTTGGAGTGTGGGAAGTAGTGGGGCATGGAAAGAGGCGGGGCTAAGGATCGGGCAAAGCATGGGATAAGGTGGGGCTTTGGAACGGGCTGGGCGTGGGAAATAGTCTGGTCTTTGGAACTCTAACCTTCACCCTAACCCTAAGGCTAATATCACTAATCGTAATCCTAACCCTAATGTTGCTAACCCAAACCATAAACTGAACAACAACCGTAACCTTAAAGCCAATGTCACTAACCCTAACCATCACCCTAACCCTAACGCCCCTAACCATAACCCTACCCCTACGGAGAAAACTTGAGGAAGCATTAAGAACTCTTCTTTACATCATAGAAATCAAATTTAATCTAGTATGAAAGGCTTAAAATTTACCAAACAATCCATCTAAAATTTTTTTCAAGATTTTGAATATTCATTTACCAAAACATGAAATAGATAGTAGAGTTTGATACAGGAAAGAGGTTTTTGGTAATTGTCTAGAATTTGAGATTATTATACCTTTGGTAGGTACTTTTCATTCTTTTGTGCAATGGAGGAGTATGATTAAGTAGTAATGAATAGAAATTTAGAAATTTTAAATTAGAATTTTCCTCCACCACATGGACATTTCTCCCTATTCATTGTCGCCCACAATGTATTTATTTTAGAAACCCTTTCCCCTATATTCTGTAGGAGGGACATCTGACACTATTTTGTACAATTCAGAAGGTTATGTTCTCAATTGTTTCTGAAGTGCCACCACAGAATATAGAAATACATCAGCAATTATCTGTATTGATTTTTGGCAGTCAGCTTGAGAGACAAATGATGTACCTCACAAGATAGAGATGAATAAGCGTAATCCATGCAGATGTTTTCTTCCTCCCCATCAGTTTATTTCAACTGCCTCTGGAACATGCTCAATTTTTTTGCCTTTTGAGGTCCACAGCTTAACTTAAAGAAGAACACAGCCAGGAAATGTT
Organism: Phaenicophaeus curvirostris; assembly: GCF_032191515.1. Taxonomy (NCBI): domain Eukaryota; kingdom Metazoa; phylum Chordata; class Aves; order Cuculiformes; family Cuculidae; genus Phaenicophaeus; species Phaenicophaeus curvirostris. The sequence continues at coordinate 8,471,740 of NC_091414.1, forward strand.
CTCTTTACTCTCCTCTCAAATAAAGACTTTTTTTTGGAAGCAAATATAGGTCAACTTTCAACGGCTATCCGATTGAATACAAGATAACTTGTTCTTGAAAGGAAGTGTTGGTCCATAAGAAAATGTTAGCGGTAAGTTCTTAAAATTAGCTGATGGTTCTTCCTTAAGATCTATGCATTTATATTCTATGCCTTTACAACTCTATTAGTTACCAATGATTTATCAGAAGCTATGGTTTTGAGATCATTAAATTCACCCATTTTCTCCTCTCCAAAGTGTGCCAGAGCAGTTCCAGGAGACAGGTGATGAGTGGTGAAGTAAAAAATCCTAGTCTTCAAGTCGCAGACCAAGCTCATATATGTTCACATCTCACAAGGGAGACATATTCCTAAAAGTTTCTCTAGCACCTTGCAAAGTGGAGAATAATCTGCCAAACACTGTGTCAGTTACTCTTACGCTTTGGCAACACTAACTAAAAAGAATCATGTTGTCTCATTTGCACCTTAAGGTGGGAATTGGCAGGGTGTGGGAACCCAGAAATTTCAAATAGAAATTTCAGATTAGAATTTTCCTCCCCCCAATTAACACTGAAATTTCTAAATTTCTATTCATTGCTATTTAATCTCACTCTTTCATTGCATAAAAGAATGAAAAGTAGCTACAAAATATTTTAAATACCTCAAATTCTAGACAATTACCAAAACCCACTTGCTGTTATCAAAATCTACTATCATCTATATGATGGGGAGGAGGAAACCATCTGCATGGATTATGCTTATTCATATCTATCGTGTGAGGTACATCATTTGTCTCTCAAGCTACCTGCCAAAAATATATACAGAAAATTCCTAATATATTTCTTTATTCTACGGTGGCACTTAAGATCCAACTGAGAACATAACCTTCTGTATTGTACAAAATAGTGCCAGATGTCCCTGCTACAGTTTAGAGGAGAAAGGTGGGACAAAAATAAATACGTTATGGGTGACAATAAATAGGGAGCAATGTCGACATTGTGGAGGAAAATTCTGATTTAAAATTTCTAAATTTGTATTCCTCACTATTTAATCTTACTCTTCCATTGCATAGAAGGATGAAAAGTGTCTACCAAAGATTTAAAATATCTCAAATTCTAGGCAATTGCCAAACCCCTATTTCTATTATCCAACTCTACTATATATTGCATTTATTGGTAAGTGAATATTCAAACATCTTGAAGAAAATTTCAGATGGATTTTAAGGTAAAATTTGACCTTCATAAAGGTATAAATTTAATTTCTATGATGTAAAGAAGAGTTCTTACTGCTTCCTCAAGATTTCTACGTAGGGATGGGGTTACGGTTAGGGACATACGGTTTGGGTCCTTAGGGTTAGATTTATGGTTAGGGTTACCGACATTAGGTTTAGGGCTACACCTATGGTTTGGTTTATGATTTGGGTTAGCGACATTAGGGTTAGGATTAGGGTTAGTGATATTAGGGTTAGGGTTAGGGTTAGATTTCCAAAGACCAGACTACTTCCAGGGCCCAACCCGTTCCCAAACCC